>NC_082645.1:63770936-63903436 GCF_028023285.1 Balaenoptera ricei | reverse complement strand
CTATACCTATAGGAGTTTTATAAAATGCCAGAGACTAAATCTTTCATACTTTTTTTTTAAATTGAAGGCACTATAAGCTGGAAAATAATTTGGAGAAAACCAATCTTTAAGAAATAAAGGAGTTGAATATGCACAGAGTAGTTGATCTATATACTGAATCAGAATTTCAAGGGAGGGGGATGTGGAGCTAGAAGAATCTGTACTTTTAGAAGTTCCCCAGGTGATTCTGATATGCAGCCATGGTTAGCTGGGTACCACAGATACATAGCCTGCTAGCTGCTCTTCATCTCCATGGCAACAGAGGCAGCAGAAGCAAGCATTAACTGTGGCATGAAGTATTTAAGCTAATGTGAGTTTGCTTTTAATTACTAGATTTGCATTTGTCATTATAACCCTTTAGTGAATATCTTCTCTTGGCCCCATGCCTGAGATTTGGGTAGTTTCCACCAGGCGAAACTATGCTTTTGATTATAGACTTTTTTTTTTTAACCTAGGCTTTTACTAATCATGCATAAAAGAAAATCATGTTAGAATCCAGGTCAATTAAACTTTTTCTCTAGAAACTCATGTCATTAAAAATAATGTCATACAAAAATAATGCATCTAATTATAAGTAGAAACAATGGAATAAAATATAGAACAAGATATAAAGAAATATAAATGCCCAGGTACACATTTAAGAACATTATGTACTAAGCCTCAACTGTTACAAACTGTATTTAAGTCTGGTTTTACTTACTGAGACTAAATAGGAAAACTAGTATATCTGATTTCATTTATAGGGCCAAAATTTTTTATAGCTATACTTGTTCTCAAAATCTTTCTTTCTTTGAGACTTTAGAAATAAGTATATTTTTTTCCCCTGCAACTTCAGGCATCAAAAGCCTTTTGCAATATTTTAGCCTTTCAGGGAAAAATATTAATAATGATAATAACATAATACATGCAGTTTCCTCTATATATGTCCTGTTCTAATTGCTTTTTCTCCTGCTCTCTTTTAATACAAACATCTATTTCTTCCACAGAATTTTCTTACTCTTCTAGTTTTCCTTTTTCCTGCCAAGAGAAGCCTCTTACCTGAGTCAACCCATTTCCAAACTTTATGTGCATGAGGCTTCATAAAATCCCGTGATGCTACCTTTTGTTATTTACTATCATCAATAATAACAATAACAATAAATATTTTAATACATTCTTCATACATTGTTTAATTTCATCTTTTCAAATCAGGAAGGGTTCCCTTGGCAACCAAGTTATGTCCTCCTCCCTGGGTGGCATGATTCTGGTGTAAAAATTACATGATGCAAACTAGTCAAAGATTATTTTAAAATTAACCCATCATTTCCCAATTTACAACCTACGTCAGATCTATATTTTTCTGTGAAAAAGGAGCCAAACTTTTCTGCTGTCTAAGCATTTAAAAACAAAAATGGAAAAAAAAAGAATTAAAAATTATGGTTGTGATAAGAAGAGAGAAATTGTATATACATAGTCCTTGCTTTGGATCAGGGGATTAGAACCTGCCCATTCATCTGACATAATTCTGTTATTGCTTCTATATTCCTGTATCAGCGGAGGTGGTATCAAATAGACTGAGTGTTAAAAGAGCCTGTGTGTGTGTGTGTGTGTGTGTGAGTGTGTGCACGTGTGCACCCCCACACCTAGCTGTATCTTGGGGAAAGGTGAGCTTTGTAGTCTAGTAGCTGTTATGGACTGAATATTTGTCCCCCCACAAATTTGTATGTTGAAACCCTACCCCTTCAATGGGATGGTATGAAGGATTAGGTTAGATGTGGTCACGTGGGTGGAGCCTTTATGAATGGGATTAGTGCCCTCATAAACCTCACAAGAGAGCTTGCTTCCTCTCTCTGCTCACCACTGTGTGATGACATGGTGAGAAGTCAGCAGTCTGCAGCCTGGAAGAGGGCTCTCACCAGAACTCGACCATGCTAGCTCTCTGATTTCGGACTTCTGGCCTCCAAAATGGTGAGAAATAAATTTCTGTTGTTTATAAGCCACCCATTCTACGGTATTCTAACAGCCCGAACTGACAAAGACAGTAGCCTTAGATTCACTCAAATCATATATGTGGAACTAAAGATGTAATTACATTTTTTATAAATGTAATTTATAGTTTTTATAAATAACTTCAGTTTCCTTTGCTTTAGTCCAATTAAGTTATTCACAAAGCATTTTCTGGAAAAAGTGAAAATCTGGAACTCAAACTTTTTTCTCAACTGTGGGCTTTAATAAGCAGGAGGATGAGTAAAAAATGCTTATAATATATAGTGGCTTGTTCTAGAAATGTAAAAGAGAAGAGCACACATTCTTTTAAAAACTTTTATATTGTTTTATGAAACATTGTAAAGGTGGCATTATGCACATTATAGAAAATTTGGCAAATTGCTGCAAAAGGAAAAGCAGGAAAAAATTAAACTCAAGTTCCATTTCCTAAAGACAAACACAGTTAACATTTTGAAGTATTTTCTTTTTTTAGGATTAGGATTCTTTTAAAAAATCAATTCTGTAACACAGAAGGGGCTTCTAAGAGCTAAAAGCTATAAAAAGTAATTTCCTTGCTAATATATTAATATTTGGTAACGTATATTTAAAGGTAAAACATAATGGAAGGACATGATAACTTTAAGTGAAGACGGCTGTTAGGTTGTCCTTTAGTTAACTACAGAATTTACCTTTCACAGGCAGTACCACTGCTAGAATGCTATCTTCAAAGGACAATCTGAAATGCAAAAAGAGAGATTCAGATGTTTCTCTCAGAATTACCTATTGGGAATTTGTTAGCCAATGGTGTCATACCTATATGATTGAATACTACACAGCCACTAAAATTATAAGGATTTTAAAAATAACATGTGAAATGATTGCTAACCAATTGTAAGCCAAAAAAAAAGCAGATTTCAAAGTTTTATTTAGAATATGATCTCAATTATGTTTTCACAAAATAGAAAAAATGTGGTACCAAAATACATCATAAAACACCAAAAAGGTTGTTATTTCTGAATGCTGGGATTATAAATAAATCTGATTATTTTCTCTGTAATTTTCTGCATATAAAAACATTTTCTACAGTGAATGTGTACGTATTTTATAGTTGTATTTTTGAAAATAAAAGCAAGAACACAAACTATTCCCTTGACCCATTTTCTGGGAACCATAATTGGAACACAAAGGAAGAAATTAATAGCACCAAGCATCCCTTCCTCAGAATAGTTCCTGTGTTTCTAATCACATGGCAGCTGTTTGCTCGATAACAGTCTGCTCTGAGTTTTATAGAAGCAGCATTTTTTAATTGAGTGCTTTGAAGAGACTTAAGAACCATGTAGAAAGCCGAGTACGGGCCCTCTCTCTGGCGGGGTTAGCTTGTAACACAGTTTGAAATGTTTTTCAGGGATGGTTACAGCCCTCCCTGTTAGTAACCACCTTTCTCAGGAATCAGCGGCCCAGACACAGGGCTCCTGTAAGCCTGGGCATAAAAGCTCATTATGGAGGAAGCCTCATGGGACCAGTGTGGGCCTGAGCTCTTCATCACAGCTGGGGCCCTTCTCAAACTTGCAGCAACAGAAAGTGGCCCAGGGCTTTGCTTTCCTCCTGGGCATGTGGAGCCTGAAAATAACAACCATTTTTGATTGTGCAAAAGGTATGATTTGGTGGAGCTTCATCTCTAGGCTGGGCCTGTCAACCCTTTTGGTGTTCATTATAATTTTTTCCTCAAAGGCACATCGGTGGCTCCAGAAGGCCTTCAATGACAAAACCCAAAAGGAAGAACCTACTTTTTCTCTACTTGAGTGGGGGCAGGTGGTCAAAGAGAGGGAGGGACTTACACCGCAAAGCATTAGTGGTCTCAGTGCAATAAAAAAGAAAATGCTCACTTTTCTCATTAGGCTGGTGGGGAGGGAGGAGAAGAGGGGGCTCCAGGAGGAAAGGAGCACAGGGCTTTTTCAGAGGCCATTCAAGGGCCTGGCTGCCCAGGTGGGACGTGCAGGTTTTGTGACATCTGTGATCCAGAGTAGGTCATCTGATCAACTTGGCAAAGTTTCTTTAAAATAGGAAACGTCGCCTGGTCCTTGACCAGAGGAGACGCTGGATGCTCTCTGAGTTGGCTTGGGGATGGGTATTCAGAAGGCAGGGGTCAAGGACTGGTTTATGTCCTTTATGAATCCTTTCCCATCACGAGAGGAAATGAACAGATTAGAAACCAACCAACAGTGAAAAACGTGCTTCTATTTCCATACGAGGGAGCAGGCACTCCCGTGGGCCTCGAGCTTTGGAGCTGAGGCCTTGCTCCAGCCCAGCTACCGCAGCAGGTGCTATTGGGGCATCGTTGATTCCTTAACGCGCTGGGGCTGTGCTGTGGGTGGAGCCTGAGGCCGATTCCCGCCCTGCCGCCTACGCGCGCGGTGCTCTCCTCGCCCTCCAGCACCGCGCCGACCATTGCAGCCAAGTTTTCCAGCTTCTGGGACAGAACCCTCTGGTACCAGGGGAAAAACTGTAGTTGCCTGGCCCTTACTCCACCTGCCGGCTCTCCACCCTTAACCCTGTGCCCGGCTCTTGACTCTTGCTGTCCGTTTGGAAGCCCGGCGCCCGCGGATTCCCTACTCCAGCACCCGGAAGGCCTTCCTGAGTGAGTCAACACCCCGCTTGCATTTATTTGCTCCTTATTGAAAAGGGATGGGGAAAAAGAGACTTACTTATTAAATTTCAAAATGAAATTAGCTTTAAAGTTTTTCTGGTTATAAAAATTATGCATTGTCACGGTAAGAAAAATTCAAAGAATATAGAAAAATCCTAAGAAAAAAGCCAAAAACCATACCTCATCTCAAATCCTAACATTCATTGGTAACCATGGTTAACATTTTGGTGAACATTCTTCTAGATCTTTATTGCTTGCTGCCCTCCTGCAGTGCCCTCCTCCCTCATTCTTTTCTACATTCTCAAATGGGAGTATACTATATATTAGGTTCTTAAAAATTTTTTTTTTTAATTTAGAAACCTCAATCATTTGTTCTTCAGTCTGTTTTCCTTTAAATTCAACGTGTCTGAGATTTTTTTTCATATTGGTAAATATAGCACCACATTGTATTTTTGTGATTGTATGGTATTTGCATTGTATGATATACTTTAATTGTATGAATACCTGATGATAGAGCTAGCAAGTGTTTAATTAAAAACACCTGATATATCATTTACTTTCAATTTATAGTAATAATAGTACTCTTATTTGTTTATTAGTAGAAGCAATAGAAGAAAAGTTGAGGAACAATATTTGTAGACTTCAAAATATCTGTTACCTAAATTTCTAGAAGTAGAATCTTTGGGTTCAAAGATATGTGCATATAGTATTTTGACTTATATAGCTAAACTGCTTTCCATTGAATTCTTTTATTTTTTGATAAACCCCAATAATGGGAAAAGTTTTTGGTGCCACAACAGCTATCCTCTTGTGAAAAGTTTCAGAATGTACAAAATTGATTTATTATTTCCTTCTGAAAGACAGAGGTAGACAGCTACTTTTCATGCAGTGCTTGTAAAGAAATTAAGTACATGCTTGTGGACAAGTTGATTCATCTTTTTGGGGCTTTGTATCTCATCTGGGTAAGTCAGCCTTGGATTAAATGCAGTCCAAGGTCCCTTACATGTCTAAGATTTTACAGTTTTATGATGCCAGGGGAAAAAGAAGCAGCAGCCAAATATCTTACTGTTGCCTGCCTGCCTTTTTATTTTTTATTTTATTTTATTTTTTCAGAGTTTCAGTTGGAGATTTAGTTATATATTAATTTGGGAATGGTTAACAACCATACAATGTTGTCTCCCCTCCTATCATGACACTGTCATTGGATGTTATTTCTTTATGAAGATAGTGCATATGAAACGGGCTATATCCTTTTTTGCCTGCTATCTACACTTCTCCTTCAGCCCCTAATCCAGGGCTCTTTACCCCAAAAGTGACTCCCTAACTTCTAATAGTACACATATACTTTGATATATGTGAAAATAAGCAAAAATAAAAATGTGCATATATTATATATACATATATACATTTGTATATGTGCGTGGGAGTGCACGCACACAGCACACCTGCAGTTTTGCCCATTGCATCTCGCCAGCAGCTTGCATAGTAAAAATGCTGAGGCATTTTGTTGAACCTTGGTTCAATAGCTTGGTTCAAAGGAATTCCACTGGTTATTCTAATTTCACTCGAGCAGCTTCTCCCCTGAGCTTATATATTCCATCCTACTCAGTTTCTCAGCTTCCTCGCTTAGCAGGTATCTCGAGCTTGACGTGTCTAAAACAGAACTCCTTATGTTTCCCACACCCTCCCTTACCTCCTTCTCCCACAGTCTCCCCCAATTCGGTAAACGACAACTCCATTCTCCCAAGAAACACCTTGGTGTCACCCTTGCTTTCTCTTTCTCTCACACTGGCCAGTTCTTTCTGCTCTGCTTGCAGACACATACAGTGTCTGACCATGCCCCACCCACCTCCACTGCTACCATCATGGTCCAAGTCCCTGTCGACTTTCTCCTGGACAATTATATAAGCCTTTAAAGTGGGACCCCTGATTTCACCCCTGCCCCCCTCTAGTTTATTCTCCATGAAGCAGCCATAATGATTCTTTTTTAAAAAAATAGCTTTATTGAGGTATAATGAATATACCATAAAATTCACCTGTTTTAAATATACAATTCAGTGATTTTTAGTGCATTTACAGGGTAGTGCAGCGATCACCAATATCCAGTGTTACAACATTTTCATCCTTCCCGAAAGATTCCCCCATGTCCACTTACAATCAATCCCCATTCTTGATCCCAGCCCCAGTAATTTGCTAACCACTAATTTGCTTTACGTCCCTATAGATTTGCATATAGAACTCAGAAGTGAGGGCCCCATGTAGATAACCAGCAATACCATTTGTGAATGGGACGCTAGGCTCAGACCCGTGTTTTGGGTGAGCCTTATTCTATTAGGGCCAATGTAGCAATGCTCAGTGGAGAGCAAGTTATAGCAGACATGAGTGACCGGATCAGGGGTTTGAAAGGACATGGGGTACATGTACACCCACATACAACCTGTCCATAATCTCCTTTGCTCCCCAGTCAGCGAGCGATGAGGAATCGGCAGGCTGACTCAAGGGCCTTGCAGGATGTAGGGAGATAACTTAAACAGACAAACAGGCCAGGGTGTGAGCCATCAGGGAATGGTGGGGACTGTGGTGAATCAGAGAGCTCAGGCCCTGTCCCACTGTAGCCCTGGGGGGATGTAGGCTCAGAGTTTTGCCAGATCTTCTGATGTCAAGACTAGTCTGAAATCTGGATTCTGTGTGAAATCTTCTGTTTAAAAAATACTGACAGCAGGTTAACACTTTTTTTTTTAGACATTGCACCAAATACAATGTGCAGACAAACAGAATGGGCCTGAGGCTGTGTATGCACCCTCCAACAGAATGGGCTGTCTTGGTTAGGATAAAGTTGTCCAGCTGTGCTGTACCACATGCAGCCCACCCTCCAGGCTACACGTTTTGGTTTTTTTTTTATAAATATATTTTGAGAGAATTAATTAATTTATCTTTCGATAAAGTGTTGCACTTTATTTTTTTTTTTACTTTTTACACTTTATTTATTTATTTATTTTTGGCTGTGTTGGGTCTTCGTTTCTGTGCGAGGGCTTTCTCAGGTTGCGGTGAGTGGGGGGGTGAGTGGGGGCCACTCTTCATTGCGGTGCGCGGGCCTCTCACTATCGCGGCCTCTGTTGTTGCGGAGCACAGGCTCCAAACGCACAGGCTCAGTAGTTGTGGCTCACGGGCCTAGTTGCTCTGCGGCATGTGGGATCTTCCCAGACCAGGGCTTGAACCCGTGTCCCCTGCATCGGCAGGCAGATTCTCAACCACTGCGCCACCAGGGAAGCCCCAGGCTACACGTTTTAAAGTGTCTTTCCCCTCTAAGGCTGCAGTCAAAGTCTTGTTTCCTCTGCATACAATTCTCTTTGTTGTTGGGTTCTGAGGCACGGTAGGTGGAGTTGGCAGGCAGTTACTTAGAATTTCTACTCAAGTGCTTTTTGAAACCATTTTTTAATTAAAAAGTCAGATCCCCAAGATTCACTGAATACCTAGCTAGCCTGCAGTTCCATTACAAGCCTAGAGAAAAATGTCTGAAATTATTTGTTGGTTTATGTTCTTATTAGTTTTTAGGACAGACGGGGACACAAGTAACCAGCACTGGCTGAAACAGAGTGATGGGCAGAGGTGTTTCAGGTGAAATATGTCTGGCCCTGAAGACTGCAGGGACCCAGGCTGAAAATGGGTGTGGTGCAGGGATGGCCAATGACCTAGCTGGTCAGGTGTGGGCAAGGAGGGACAGGAGGTTGTCCCAAGAGTCATAGGAGCCGAGAAAGATGGGGTGATGTCTAGAGGGAAGAATCATATTATCCTTTCTGTGGACTAAATCAACACAGACCAGATCAACACAGAACAAGAACCATATACAGCCAGAACAAAAGCCCTTCATTTCTCAGAAGAGATGGAAAACGATGGTTAAACTTTGTTTCCAGTAAGCACTTTATCTCTTTAGGACTGTTTTCTGGGGTAGGGGTGGGTGGAGTATTGGCATCTCAAGAGAGTGTAAAAGAACACATCTGCTTTGTCTCAGTGTTTAATTTTCCTTTAACCACAGTAATAGATACACTTTATGGTAATAGTTTTTGGCAGAGTGGTTAAGGGTGTGTGCTCAGAACTCAGTAGGAATTCCCTCCAGATTACAGCTCCACCACTTACGAGTTCTGTGATCTTGGGCAAGTTTTTTCACCTTTTTGAGCCTCAGTTTAGTCATCTGAAAAATGGGTATGGTAATGCCTACCTTACGGTGTTGATGTGAAGATTAAATGCAATAATCCAAGGTCTGTGCCTGGCATGTAGTACATGTTCAATAAATGTTAGCTGCTATTATTGGTGCTGTTATTATTACCACTATTATTAGAGTTGAAAGTGGCATTAGGTCTACCTTCATTATGTCAGAGATGAAGAAACTGACCCTCAGAGCTTCCAGGTTCCTTACCATGGTCCCACCACAGCAGGTTCCTGGCAGAACCAGCCAGTGCATCCTCTGGAGCTCTTTCCTCAAACTCATCACTGCCTGGTGGCTGAAGTTTGCGATCATTCTTGTCTCTCTTCCAGGTGGAATATTGGCATGGAGTTCCCTGCAGAGTTTAAAGGGAAGGAAATAATAGTTTACAAGCTCCGTGGGGCCAGGGACCATGTCTGTCTTGGTCTCTTCCGTATCCCTCTTGCTTACTACAATGTCCAGCATTTAGTAATATAATATTTAATAAACAAACACATGTGCATTACATGAAGCATGACTCAGCAAGGAGATGACCACAAACACATCGTGATGGCAAACGTGGCACCCATGAGCGGTGCCTTCTCACTTGGGAGTTACTCCTGGGCACATTTGCCTGTGTCCTTCCTGTGCTCCTAGAGCTCGTTGAACAGGGGTGAAGGCAATTTACACGAGAGGCCATTGCATTTGGCCCCCACATTCCCTCTTTCCTTTTTCTCCCACTCTCTTCCCCTCTGCCCTTTGCTTCTCTTCTTTCTCTCTTATTTCTTCTACTTCCTACTCTTGATCTATAATTTAATGAGGATAGGCTAGGTTATGCTGCAGAAATAAACCACCTCTAATTTTCAGTGGCTTGATTCAGCCAAGTTTATTTCTGTAAATCTGGGTGTCGCTCCAGGACAAATGTCTTCCGTGTGTTGGCTCAGCATTCCAGGCTTCTTCTGTCTTAGGCGCTGCCCACGGCAGCAAGGGTGGCCACTCTCCCCTAGGCTGGGTATGGAGCCCCCGAGGGGCTCATGCTGGAATGAAACACCCCACCCCATGTCACATCCGCCCACTCTGGAGTGGACTAGTCACTTGGACCCACCCACAGGCTGGGAAGGGTCATCCCTCCATGGGCTCAGAAGGTCCCAGAAGGCAAGGAGAACAGGATCTGGGTGAGCATTAGAAGGCTCTTCCACAGTTCTTTTTCAGAACTCAACCCTTTTCCTCATCTGTTCTCCCTTCTTTTTCACTTACATTCTCTTGTTTCCTCATTCCCCTCCCTGCCTCCTGTGCCCTCTTTGCCCGCCTCGCTCCAGCTTCTGTCCTGTATCCTCCTGCGCCACACGGAGCAGATGCTGCCCGAGGGTGCTGATACGACTGCCAGGTCTGCTCGGCTCTGAGCTTCTTGTCTGGATATAGACAAAGGCAGCGGAATTTGCCTCCTCCTTCTGGGTTCACTGGGGACTTACCACAGAATCCTCCTGTTGTCCTGAGCACTTCTTCCAGAGCCTGGAAAGGACTGGCAGAAAGTCAAGCCAGCCATCTTGTACTTGGGAGATACCAGGCAGCCCCAGAAACTTCCCCTTCTCCTTTCAGGAGTCAGCGCCCTCAAAGACCCCACCAGTCTCAGCACACGGTTCAGCGGAGCTGGGGGTGCATTCGGAAGGAGGTGCAGTTGATTCTCTGCACAGGATCTAGGCACTGACCACTTACCTTGATCCTAAGGAGTGATCAGTTTAGTTTCTTGATAGTATCAAGAAGGTCTCCAGATGAGTGTTCCATGTTGGCCTCAGACTGAAGCAAGTTGAGATAGAACCTGATTTTTTTTTTTTTTTAACTATATTTGTAACAGACGAAGGGAGCCTGTGTGGCAGACAGATGGGAAACACATGTCATGGGGGCCAGATTGCCTGGCTATGCCATCGATTTATTGTCTTACTGAGTCTCTTTCCTTCTGGGTCTCATTCCTGCAAAGGGAAGTGGTTGGACAAGGTGAACTTCGAAGCATCTTCTAGAGCTATGATTCTCTGAGTTTGGCATATCTTGCTTGCCATGGAGGACAATGCATATGGCCAGGAGTAGAGTGTCTTATTTGAAGTCTTATAAAGGCCCCACAGTCTCCTCTTCCACAGAAGAGAAGGAACAGAAACAGGGTGAGGAGTGGTTTAGATGAGGTATGAACGGGCAGCACCAGGTGGAGGTTTGATGAGACTACACATATTAATCGCTTATTTTCTTCAAAACGTAGCTTAGATTACCTGTCAATTTTATTCTTTGTAGTTTCTCCTCTTGTTTTTTCCCATTATAAAACTTTTAGTGTCAGAAAATGCTGAGAATGGAAATATTAGGAAATTTAGAACCAGCTTGTTGACATAGTCAGTATAGACACATCAGCTGTTGGTGATTTCCCCCAAAGTTGAAGGTTATAATTCTTCTGCTCTTCCTAAGAAATAATGGTCTCTTGGAATGTGCAAGTAAATTAGTCATACTGTGTCCTGAGAATTGGTCTCTGTAATACATCCTGGTCTCTGAAAAAGAGCTGCAGTTGTATAATGGATTTTAGAAGTCTCCAAAGCGGGTTCAACTAACATATTTGTTAGTCTAATAAATGATATTGCTCTTGTCAAGATTTTTCCATATAGCACAATTTAATAGAGGAATCAATAGTTTCTCAGACGTGACAAAAGGGCCTGGGTGTGTTTTGATGAGAGATACAAAGTCTCTTCTTGTTCTAATAAAGCCAAAACGGAAAAAAAAAGTTCCCCTCTCCCTTCAAGGGTATTTTTATGAAGCTAAAATATACATACCACTTTCTCTAGGAAAATATTTGTTTATCAATATTTTCTCCTACAGTGTCTTTTTACCCAGTTATTACACATGAATATGCATTTTGTTTCCATCTTAATCCTTCCCCTTGTTTGATGAGCTCTCACTAGTACACATTTCTTCAGGAAAAACTCAAGTCTGAGGATATTTTGATCCACTGGGCCTATGGAATTTTCTTTAGAAATCTTTTAAGAAACGTTTCAGGCAGACATTGGCATCTACCTACATTTCTTCTCATCATAGCTTTTTTTAAGTCCCTAAAGTGGTTTTATACAGTCAGGGGTCATCTCCTCCAGCAGCTCCTGCCTTAACCCGAGCCTCAAGGAGGTTTTAAGGCTGCGTACACTGTCCTCTGACCCCTGCCGCCATATTGATACCTTCCCTGACTTTAGTTAATGGGTTAAACAAATCTCTTTTGGAGTTGTTGAAGCTGCTTGGAAGGAAACTGCATTGGTATTGAGAATATTAGAACATCTGTGTGTCTTGTCCTCGGCCAAAACATTTAGTTTTTGCCATGGAATGTGTTATTTGGAGGATGTCTGACTTTCACGGCTCTGGGTTCCACCTACTGGCAGGAACAATTTGCTGACATTGTCCCTTAGCAGTTATCCCCAAATAACACCATCTTCAAATATGAACCCAAGCATGGGTCAGAAAATGACTGCTGGGGACAGTTTCTACCAAACTGATGAGAGGCTGCTCTTTGAAATGCTTACTCCTACAGCTGAGATCGTTGGTCGTGGGTATCTCTTGAGACAGAAGTCTCAGAACATTTCCAGAGAGAAGACACATGAGTACTTCGATGTGTTAGGGGAGCTAAAATTGACGGTGGAGATCAGCTGGGTTGAGAGCAGGGGCTCTCAACTTGACTGCATATTAGAATTACCTGGTGGGCTTTTAAAAAAGACCAGGGTCTTGACCTTATCCCTAGAGATTCCTGCTTCAGGCGGTCTGGAGTGGGGCCTGGGAAATAATCTCTTTCTCCCTTTTTCTCCTTTTCAGGTGATTCTACTGTGCAGTCAGGGCTGAGACCCACGAGTCTAGAGCAGCGCTACTCATAGCAGCAGTATTGCATTGGAATTTGCTAGAAATGCACTTGGGAGTGGGGCCCAGGAATCTGGATGTTTTCGGCTCTCTAGAAGACTCTCACCCATGATTCTCAAATGTTAGCACACATCAGGATCACCTGGAGGGCTTGTTAAAATACAGCTCGCTGGGTCTCACCCCAAGAGTGTCTGATTCAGTAGGTCTGGGATGGGACTTGAGAGTTTCCATTTCAAACAAGCTCTCAGGTGCTGCTGCTGTTGCTGGTCTGTGGTCCACACCCGGGGCAGCGTTAGTCTGCACTGGGCTTGGGGACTTGGACTGTTTCTGAATTTGTTGCAGAGGTGGTGGTTTTAAGACCTGAGGACCTCAGCTCTCATAAATGGATTCATAGAACTGATTGCTTTGGCTGGGAATCCGCTTCCCACCCCCGACCCCACTTTTTAAAGGTTTTCCCAGCAAGGCTGCAAAGCATGGGATAAAACTCCAAGAGTCAAACTGGATCCCGGATGGTAGTTAACCACTTTGATTATTTTGACTAAGACATTTTACCAGTTTTATCAGGGTAAAATGAAGTATCTTGAAAGATATTTTTTCCCCTTCTCTGTATTGGTTGGTTGTTTGAATGTATTAGGCAAATTGATGGAAGGTTTTGATTGTTAGACACACTTTGTAGTAGAATCTGTTTTTGCCTCAGTGGTAAGAGTGGAACATAAACTTATGTCTTTAGGTAAATAGAAGTAACACATTTTTTCTGTTTCACTGATGGACTGGATGCTATTTGAGGCAGTGGTTCTCCACATGTATTTGGGATGAAGGTAGCGGGGGAGGGTGAAGGGTCCTCTCCAGGTGATTCTGATAAAACCCTCAGGTGAGAACCATTGCTTGGGAGCAGGGGTCACAAACTTAAATGCCTCCAAGGGCTGGGAGGGGTAGGGCCAGGTGGTGGGGCAGTCGGGGGGGCTGGAGTCCCCTGCCTGTCGGCAGGGAGCAGCCCTCCTCGCACTCCGGCTGATTTTGGCCACGTGGGAACACTGCACAGCACGGCCAGAGCTTCTGGTTTTAAAAGGAAAGCCAAGTATCCCACTTTTCTTCTGAGAAATGTCCTGATCTTTGAATGTTGGCAACACATTTTTTAAAATGTAAAACCCTTGTGCAGATCAAGGAAAACACACTTGTGAGCAACCTGTTTGTGACTTCAGGGTGCCTTCTGTAAGTCAGATTCCAATAAGAGTCATTCAAAATGAGTCCTATTCAAAGTAAGCTAAGAAATACACTCAGTTCCCTGGGTTTGCTTTCTAGCATTGTGATTCCACGAGATATAAGGGCAACAGGGAAAATGTTATTGCATACTTTTTAAAAAGGATAATTTAAGTATCTCAGGCTCCAGCTTGTGTGCTTCCATATTTTAATATAATAATCATCCTTGGTATAACATGTTTCTTTGGAAAAGAAATTTGGATGCATTTCAATCTTTAATGCATGGAATTAACAAGATAGGGGTTGGAAAAGTTTCAAACTCCATAGAAGAGTGGCCACAAAAGAACATTCAAACCAGTAACTAAAAATCTCAGTGGTATATGCTTCAATGATTGGATCTTGGGTATTCAGGGCTGACTGCATCTTCCTGCATATTGAATTATTGTAGCATTAAGTTCCTGTAACATTTAGGAAATAGATGGCCGACAAGTGACTGAAAAGAGAAATTTAAAAAGCGGGCATCACATTCCTTTTTATTATGTTTATCTGTCCTCTCAAGGACAGAAGAGGTGCTTTCCATCTGTTTAAATCTTGGACTGGCATATCCAGCCCCGAGGTGCTGGAGGGTTTGTGGGCCTCACTCACACGTTTAACCCCTAAGACCTTCCATTTCATTAGGGGAATCTGCCATTATAGATGCTCATTCCTATCTTGTGGTAAAAGTTTGCTCTGCTCTCTGCTGACTCTGTTGGTAGCTTTGTTAAGTTGTGCGTTGTCTGAAGCGGCAGGCAGGGTAGAGAGGCCTGGAACGAGCATCGTGGTAGCTCTGTGTTAACCCCATTTTGTTCCCTTTATATGTTGAATGTCAGTTTTTGTGGCCTCTGAAGGTACGGTTTGGTATGTGTTGGCAGGTCGACAGAGGGAAAATTTTCAGGGATGAAATCCAAGGTTGTCGCTATTACTCCTGGAATATAAATATAGAATAAGGGTCAGTGGGATTTCCCTATGGTCCACCCCAGTGTATGGGAAGTAGGATTCATCTAAGATATTCACATCTGGCTAATAAGAAAGGGGTATCTTGTTTCACTCTTGCTATTTCTCCTTGTGCGTTTTCTGTCTTGGGGTCCCCGTGGGTAAGTTGGAATTTGTATGTTCTTGGATCTCTAGCCAAACGCTATCTAATCTCTCCTTAACCATGAATAAAGCCTTTACAAGCACAGATATACTGGAGGAATCTGAAACTGGGTAGGGAGGCAAGCTTGTTGTAGTTTGGAGAACAAACACATAAATTTTTGCCTGATGTAATTTTTGTGCTTTGGAAACTAACTGAGAAACGGGTAGGAATGGGCAGATCTTTAAGTGAGCAATTTTAGAAAGGAGAAAAATATTATGGAAATTGCAAAGAAAGATTTTGGATTCTGACTCAAGTCCTGGTATGAGTTTGGAATGTTCTAATCTGTTCAGCATGAGCCAGAAATAGTTTCCTAAGGAGAAAGACATAGGCTCCTCAAGTCAGACCTTGGCCTCCTGTTTTTGCTGCTGTAGGTAGACCCCATTCTGACGGCTCTTCTACAGGTAGCTGCTTTGTGACATTGATGAAAAGTCTAAGCCTGGACCATGTGGTGTTGCAGGGTGTTCCAGAGTCAATTTCCCACCATTCCCAGCTACAAAATGTCTACTTTTTCCCAACCCTGTGACCTTAGGCTGTTCTTACCCTCTCTGGTCATCAGTTTATTTATAAAACTGAGAGTGATAATATTTGCCCTGCAGCCTCATGAAGTTTTGATAGTCAATTGAGATAATATAACTAAAAGTGCTGTTCAGATTGCTAAGTGATTCAGAGATGTAGGGAGTTCTTAGGCAATCTATACTACAAGGATGATACAAGGAACTTGGAAACTTTCCCGCCCAAATCAAAAGGTTGTATGTAAGTGGTATCATATGTCTGTAGGCAGGTCATTTAGAAGCACTGTCCCATTGCAATAAGCTCAGTGGTCAGTCAGACTTGAGTTCAAATCTTTGCTTTACTAACCATACAACTCAATGTTATTTGAGCCTCACTTTCCTCATTTATAAAAATAGCTATAAAACCTACCTCACAAAAGTGATTGTGAGGATTAAATGAGATAATATATATGAAAGTTCTTATATAGCTAGGTTCCTATTAGATGCTCAGTAAGTGTTGATTTGATTCATTGAGAAATGCACTGATAACAGTGTTCCCAAAGCATTTGCAATGTATATAAGGGCATCCAAGACTGAACCACTTTGTTGGACCAGTGCAGTTCTTTTAGTAAAACCGAAGGAGACGGAATTCAAGGCCTACTGTACCAGTAGGAGGCTGGCTAAAAGGCCTCTCCCCAGTAAGTATCACACCTACAACAGAGTTATTCCTTACGGATAAACTATTGCTCCTCCGAATGTCCTCTTTTACAATGCAAATATCTCTGCATAGGAAACACATGAATAGATTGTGAACCTTAGCTTTTCTGCATCAGGTGGTTGAGCTTGAGTCAGAGGAGTATCTTAGGGACAGGGTCAGAGTCTAACATCAATGATTAAGGGGAATATTCAGCATAGTCAAAATCACCATCAAAGTGCCCACAAATTTCACTACATTTTGTGTAGTATGTAATTAGACAACACAGTTTTGCTTCAGAGTTGGACTAGATCACTCTTTCTAGGTCAGTATCAGATGAAGTATTTGACTTGTGGTTAGGGTTCAGGTTATATGGGAAAATATTTACTGTTGTTCTTGAGGGTAGATTGTGATGAGATGCTCTGGGAAGCCAGTGGGCACCAAGAGAGCTCTGGGGAAAAGGAGGGTGAAAAAAAGACGAGATGTTTTAAAGGCGTGTGCCTGGTGAGCATGGACATGCCTCATCAATAATTGTTAAGTAAGTGAATTAATTACAGTTGTTTGCAGAAAGTTTGTCCAATTTATGTCCTCATCAGTGAATATAACAATGTATGTTTTATAGCACTCTTACAGTAAGCATTAAACATTTTAAAAAAATTTGTGCAAATTTAATAGAACAACGTATTATTTCATTTTTGTTTTTAATGTGCATTAAAAATGTTAGTACCAGTCTCTTCATTTCACGGAGTAGAAGGACAGGAAAAACCAGATGATTGCTTGTTCTGACTTCAACGACCTCCATCCGTATTACTGACATGTTACCATGACTTTCTCTGACAGTCACTTGCCCTATGTGGGGTTTGTTGATCTGAGCAGCCCCTTCAAAGAACTGGTCACTTGGACCTGGTCTGGTCTGGCACTAACTATCCCCTGAGCCAGCTTCCAATCCTGACCTGCCCTGTACCAGGAGGTTACTGACATCTCTCTTACATAAGACCTCTGCTGAGGACACGTGGTGTCCCAACCCCACTGTGCATCTCAGGACCCTCTTCCACTCTCCTTTCCTTCTCTGCACCTAGCCAACTTCCACTGCTTCCCACTCTCCTGCTGCTAGCTCAAGTCTACTTCCTTCCGGGAATGATTTCTTTCCGCTTTGAATAAATCATACTATTGACCATACCACTCATTTAACAAGACTATGTATCAAGTAAATGGCACAGACAATAATTGGCATCTTTTGTAATAAAGGGTTTTGCATGCAGTAGGTAAATAATAACAGTGGTCCCTGGAGTCTATGGGAATTTCATCATGACAGCCTCATTTCTGAGATGGAAAAGAAGATCACAAACCCAGGGTTTAATTCAATAAGCAGCACCTTTGTGTCTAATAGCTCTGAATTCTAGTCTTCCCCCTCAGGGACTCACTACCCATCCTATAGCAAACAGTTTAATCTCCACATCTTGGTTTTCTCGTCTGTGAGACCAAGGCTCTGTCTGGTAACCTTGGAGAGCAGGGTTACCTGGATTACATATCCTAAGGCCCTGCCAAGTGGCTAAATTAAAGGACTGATTTAAAGGAAGTTAAAAAGAAGATAAAAATGACACAACCCAGAGAGAGCCCATTATTCAACTCAAGTTGCTCTGTTCTGAGGAATTAGAAGCCATGATCTATGATTTGAGTATAACTCAGGGAACAATTTTGGTCTAACAGCTTCAACTATATTTACAACAGCCTTTCCCCCATTTCAACTCTCTGCTTTTTAGTCTGTAAACTTCCTTCTCTATGTCTAAAGAAATTCTGCTTAAATTCCTTGAGGGTCTGACCCTTTCTGAGCCTTAGTTTATGTTCTTTTGTTCTTGTACTTGACATTATCTCAAATAGTCTTGTAAAATCTTGCTTCTGTTCCCTTCAGAATTTTATATCCCTCAATGAGGCATTTTCCCCACTTCCTTCAGAAAAATAGCTGCATCGCTTTGGTAACTTTTTTCTTTTATGAATATAGATAAAAATTTCAAGTTCCTTAAATGATACAGATTGCCTTTCCTGGCACTATTGCTGTATACAGAATAACCTAAAACAAAGTTATTTGAGCAAAGTTAACATTTGGCAAATCTGTATTAAACCCAGTAACAGTGGTCGAAATGTTTTAGAGAGGACTGCCTAGAGGAAAGCTGATAATCTGGTTTTGGGGAGAAAAGGGGAGCCTAAAATGGCCAGTGGGCTGGTTAGCACAATATTATTTTTCTCTGATACGGTTCATGGGTGAAAGTACTGGGATTCAATAGCATTTTTTTCCCCCTTGTTCATTCGTTCCATAAATGTTCACTATCCCAGGTGAAAATGGGTATAGTTTGTTTTCAGGAGACGATGAACAGCTCAAAACCTTTGAAATAGCAGGTATTCATTTAAGAAATAATTTTTTGAGGGTCTGTGCTGTGCCAGACCCTGTGCTGAGAGCAGGGGATACCCTACAGAAGTTCTGTGTCTGGTGGGGGAGGTGAACAAATTAACAGTCAATTATAATACAGTGTGCCAGGTGTTCTGAGGGAGGTCAGAACTGAGAGAGGTACCCACCTCACCTCTTTTAGGGGGTGGAGTGTGGGTCAGAAAGGAAGACTTCCTGGAAGAATTGATGCTTCAGCCAGAGCAGGCTACAGTGTATCTATGGAGGAGAGATGGGGTGTAGGATGGGAAGGAAGGTAATACATGAATGTATTAGTTTTCTATTGCTGCTGTAACAAATGATCACTAATTAAGTGGCTTAAAATAACCCAAATTCGAGAGGTCTGAAGTCTGAAAGAGGTTTCCTTGGGCTGAAATCAAGGTGTTGGCAGGGCAGTGTTGCTTATGAAAGCTCTAGGGAAGAATCCATTTCAGCTTCCAGAGGCCCCCTGCATTCCTTGGCTCCTGGACCCTTCCTCCCTCCTGGATAGTCCAGGACAGTTTCCCCATCTCAAAGTTGTCAACTGAGTCACCCCTGCAAAGTCCTTTTTGCTATGTAAAGGATATATTTACAGGTTCTAGGGATTAAGACAAAGATCTCTTCTGGTAGTGGTAGACCACTATTTTGTCTACCACAATGACCAAAGTGCATTTTGGGGGGAAGGAAAAGGGACCCCAGTTATTTAAATATATCTGAGAGGTTCTGTGCATAGTTTGAAAGATAGCATTATCTAAACCATTTACCTTCTTATACATTAATCTGAGTCTCATGTTATGCCTGTTCTGAAACCTCATTAATGGCCCCGTTCAAATGAAGAAACGAGCCACCATTTGATAGTTTTTCTTAGTAAAGAAAAAGAGAAATTAGGACAGCGTTAGTTCTTATAATGAAACTGTATGAAATTGTACCTTAAGAAGTAGTGTGGAATCAGAGATGGTTAATAAGTCTTGAGGAATCTTCACAGGGAAGCCTGTTGCTAGACTCAGTTTCCTTGCTTAAGAACTGGCCTATCTTGGTTTCCTTCTCATCTTGCTGTTCCAGTTTTGCAGTTCAGAGTAATAACCTGCAGGTGTGCCTCTTTATCACCTTCCCTGTCACTGAGCCCAAACTGGGGAGCCTTATGCCACCCCTGAATCAGCACAGGCCTCCCCAGCCGGTGTCAGCTGAGCCTGACCCAGCTGCTCTGCCCGCTTTGGCAGTGGCAACGAACAGGGCATTTCGGGTCCCACTGATCTCTCTGCGGTGGCAGAGGCCGGGGTGGAAAGGATGGTGGGTGCTTGCTCCGATGGAGTGGAACATGGATAAAGGACACCACAGATCTGCCACCCGGTCTGCTCTTGGTGGCTGAATGTGAAGGGTTAGCTGCTGTAGTGGGTGGAAGGGTGTAATTTTCTTATTTTTAAAATTAAACTTAGAGTTGATGATGAGGCATTGATAGAAAAATGACTGACAGACTGACTCGAAGCTTCTAATATGTTTGTCTCATAAGTGTTTTAACATTTATTACAAAATGTTTAAATTTATATTACATCTGTAAACTGATTTAAAAATTCCAAAGCAAGTGAAATTTCAGACATCATATATATATATTTTTTAAATTTTTATTTATTTATTTATTTATTTTTTAAAAGTATTTATTTATTTATTTATGACTGTGTTGGGTGGGTCTTCGTTTCTGTGCGAGGGCTTTCTCTAGTTGTGGCAAGTGGGGGCCACTCTTCATCGCGGTGCGCGGGCCTCTCATTATCGTGGCCTCTCTTGTTGTGGAGCACAGGCTCCAGACGCGCAGGCTCAGTAATTGTGGCTCACGGGCCTAGTTGCTCCGCGGCATGTGGGATCTTCCCGGACCAGGGCTCGAACCCGTGTCCCCTGCATTGGCAGGCAGATTCTCAACCACTGCGCCACCAGGGAAGCCCCAGACATCACATATTTTTAATACAGTCTTTCAAGGCAGGTTAAACATTGCTTCACCAGTCAGATGTGTTTGCCACATTTGTTTTCCCATCAGCCTCATCTACACTGAACTGATTCCCCTGTAGACAGTTGAGTTCAATGCTGGGGAATTTCAACAATCTGTGTAAGTGTTGGCTGGGGCCAGTGCTCTCCTTTGCCAAATTTGTGCTTTGCCAGTGTTTGTTCTTTCTTGTTAGCATTCCAGATTTGTTCCTAAACTGGCTTGCCTTTGGGTCCTGAGCCCTTTCTCTGTGTTCTAGCTGGAGCTGCCAGTGGACTCTGACATCATGGGCCTGGGGCTCAATCTGGCTTTTACTGCTTGCTCATTGTGTGAACACGAGCAGGTCACATGGCTGCCATTTGCTGAGCCCACCTCAGGTCAGGCAGTCATCACAACGCCCTGTCTTGTTGCAGGTGGACAAACAGAAAGCAGAGACGAGGACATGTTATGTCCTCATGGCTCGTGGGCGATAGAGCTGGGATTCAAAGGCAGCTGTGTTTCCGCATGTTTTTTGCAGGGTGAGATGTTCTGCAACGGGAGGTGGGTGAGGGCTGAAGGCTGAACAGTTGGGGTGACTATGGGCCCCCAGTCCCTCTTTTGGGAAGAATTCTACTATCATCTGTTTGATAATTACCAATTTATTGGAAAAAGGTTTGAAGCTAAAATAGGCATTGGAAAATAATTACGTTTTTACTCCATCACGCCTTCCTAAGTTATTTAACCTCCTGGAGAGTCTTTGTCTGCTGTAAACTCAGAATTATAATAATAGTACAGTCCATACAGAATTGTAGGAAAGAGGAAATGAAGTAACACAAGTGAACCATCTGGTACAGGATAGGGCCTCCCACACCAATTAGTTCTCTTCATCCCTATACAAAGGCTTTGCATCTAGGTATGGCTCAACTGTGCCTAGGGCATAACTGAACCATTATTTGGATATTTTTACATTATTTACAATAAAGGCTAATTAATTCAACAGATATGTGTTTAGAACCAACCGTGTGCCTAGAAATGTGTGGGTCTGTGGCCAGAGATGGCCTGGTGGAGGGTGGGGTGGGCAGCCAGGTAGTGCGGCGGCTGTGGGAGGTGTCTCCCCCGCCCCATCCCACCCCAGAGAGAGCCTGAAGTCTCAACAGCCTCCGTCAGGCTATTGTCTTTGGCTCTTTTCAAAATTTTTCTCTAAAATGCTAAGCAATCAAGAGAGGCAACTTCTCAGTTTTCCTGAGTTTGTTCCTGAGGAGGAGCGACCATAGCGACACCCAGGGTAGATTTGGATGAAGGCCTGAGATGAAGGGCAGGGATCAGTGGGAAGGTAGGGGCATTCTAAGGTCAACATTTATTTCCTTCCTGACTCAGCCAGAGTGGGCCGGTGCCAGTTGTCAGGGGGCTAAAATGACTCACATTATGTTCTCCGGGTCTCAGGCCTACAGCCCTGGTCTACGGATGCCTGTTGGATCTTTCCAGTGACACAGATGGGGTTTTGTCTAGGAAAGAGGGAAATGCAGGCCGATGAGCTGTGAGGAGACCAGCTGATAAGACAACCAGCCCCGCATCGGGGAAAGGAGATGGTGCAGATTAAGAAGCAGTGAGTCAGGGACCCAGAGTGACACACTGTAACTCCCACAGACACTGAGTTTGGGGAGGATAAGGTGAAAACACCAATTTCATACAGGAACCCCAAACCCCAGGAAAAGACTAAATTAGTTAAAGAAGACCTTGAACATTTTCCTAAACTTGGTAAAGTAAGGGATTATACTAGCTCTGCATCTGCCAAAAATGAGTTGTTGCACAAGCAAAAATGGCCAGGTAGGAAAATGAAGGTAAGATGTCATTCAGATCCAGACGTCTCCTGAGTGAAGAGAGTCCAGCCTAGACCAAGGGCTGATCTGGTCGAGAAAAGATACCAAGAGACCTTCAAAAGGGACTAGCAATGAAATGAACAGTGACAATCACAAATGTTGATTTGTGCCAGGAACTCACCTAAACCTTTGCATGAGTGAGCTCACTCAATCCTAACAATATCCTTATGAAACAGGTACTATTATTTTCCCTATGTTACAGACAAGGAAACTGGGACAGTCAGGTTAAGGTGCTTGCCTAAGGTCAGCTGTGAGGCCAGAGTTCAAACTGAAAGCCTGACCCCAGAACCCATGCTCTCAAGCACTCGCTTTCTCTCTACAAAGTGCACTGTTTGCGTAGAAGTCCTATGAGAAGCTAAGGCTGGAGCAGTGGTTTTTAACTGGGGCCAGACCTTCTGGATTGGTGAGCAAAAGTTAGTGTGTCTGTTAGTATATGTTTTGGGTTTTTTATTTTCCCTAAGGAGTGGGAGAACATAGTATTTCCAGAGAAATCAATGACCCCACATAGGTAAAAATCCCAGAGGGTTAGGGGCCATTCTTGCACACCAGCCTCCCAACCAAGGCTTGGCTGCTGGGCTGCTGGTTGGACCACAGGGCCTAGGCTGACTTGTGTTCTCCGGGCCGACTGCCTGGTACCTCCAGCTGGATCTCCCAGGAAGGGTGTTTCCGGGGCTCAGCTGTCTGTCCTCATGGGAACTTTGGCTGGGAGAGATCATCCCCTGATAAGCATTTCATTTGCCAGGCTTGGCTTGGTGTATATTTACTAGAAGATGAAGCCTGTTAAAACAGAAAAATGGTCACTGCACTGTAACATTTTTCTCTAAGTGACATTATCCATGACTTCTACTGAGAAGAAAAGAGGCAAAATCCTTATAGTCTGGGCAAAGGCTTTTGCAATTTTCTGGTGACATTGATTATAGCTTATCTAACTTCATAGCAGATCTATCTTATTCACAAGGTACAATGTAGCTTGAAAACCAGAAGAGGGGCTGAGGAAGGGGGCATCACACTTATTTTCAGATAAGACTTTGTATTATGATTAAGTCACTTTTCCCAGACAATTTAGATTAAGCAGAGGTTTTCTCTGTGAAGATCAATGTGGTCACTGGTCCTGAGCAGCAAAGAAATATATATATGTTTTTTCTGCCATCTACACCTGACAGTGAAGAAGAACAACGAATCAGGAACAACGGATATGTTAGAGTCACTTGATTGGTGTCTGAAAAACCGTACCATTTTTGCTTTCGTAGGTAGTAGTGTAACTTTCAACACTCTTAATGTTAGATTTCAGTGAGAGAAATAGGAAAATGTCCTTCCCAGCAAAAAGATACATTCTACAATCAGAGTCTGATATCAGTTGTTGTATATCTTCCTGTCCCTTGATTCTTTCAATTTCCACTATCTTATCTGGAGGAGACAGTGGGAAGTGCTCTGGAGTAGAGAAGATACACTGGTCTTAAATTCCACTTCTGTCACCAGTCACACCTCCAGGAGCCTTTAGTTTCACATCTTTCATATCCTGACTGACTTTTTTGCTTGATTTATGGTTTATGTATCTGGTTGTACTTCTTTGTGGTTCTGACAATCTTGGCTTCATACATTTTGAGGCTGTGAGTGTGTTCAAGTTTAGAGTCATTATATCTCCCTGGTGAACTACACTTATCATTTTGTAGTGCATCCTTTATCTCTAACATTTCTATTTGCCTTCAAACATATTTTCTCTGATATGAATAGAGGTACCCAAGCTTTTTGTTGTTGGTTGGCCTGTTTGCCTTGTATACCTTTGTCCATCTTTTTGCTTTAACTCTTTCAAAGCCTTATGTTTTAGTGCATCTCTTGTATCAGTAAATAGCTGTTTCTTAAAAAAAAATTCAGTCTTAGCAAAGTCTAAAGTTAATCAAGAACTTTATACTTGTCCTAAACAATACTAGGACCTTAGAATATTTTAACTACCATCATCTTTCTTGATTTATATGCTATTCTATCATATATTTTATTTCTACCATTTTTGTTTTGAGTGTTGTAGTGGGCACTGTGTGCGCTGCCTCAGTTCCCCTTCAGGACTAAGACACTCCTTCTGCCAGACGCTGGGAGAGTTGGTGGCTTATGGCTCCCAACTGAGTCCCTCATTGGGAATTGTTCTCAGCAGAAGAGAATGACCTGGCCCAAAGTCATGTACCCTCCCTGGTGGCAGCTCATATCCAAGCCTGGTTATTGTGTGTATGTGGCAGGATAAAGGTCCCCTTCCTGAAAGGTGGGACAACACTGGTGGCCATCCCAGCTCCAGAGCTCTCTGTGGGAACAGATGATGTTTTGTTGTGACTACATCACAATTCAACTTCTTTCTCTGCCAATTTCACTTCTTTTACTCCCCAACAGATGTTGCCCCCTAGATAACTCTCTAAAAATCCTCCTGCGTGCAAATCTCAGATTCACAGTCAGTTCCCAGGGAATCCCATGGGCCAGTGTTCATTTAGACTTACGTGTTTTCCATTTTATTTGCTAATAATTTCTTTTTGTGTCTGGGATCAATTTCCTTCTGCCTGAATTACATCCTTTAAATTCCTATAGACAGAGCCCGTTGAGTGAAAGTCTTCATTTTGCTTTGTTCTGAAAGATAATTTTAATGAGTATGGAATTCCAGGTTGACAGTTATTTTCTTGCAGCTCATTGGTGATATTATTCTACTATTTCCTGATTTCCATTGCTGCTCTTGCAAATTTAGCTGTCACTCATTTGAAGGTAATCTGTCTCTTCTCTCTGCCTGCTTTTCAGATCTTCTTTTTGTCTTTGATGTTTTATAGTTTCACCATAGTGTGTCTAGAGGAGGGTTTATTTTTACTTAACTTACTTGGAATTCACTGAGCTTTCATATCCAGACCGCTGGAGGTGGAAGTTTCACTTCAGTAAAATAATAATGGTGATAATTTCTGCTTCAGTGGGACTGCGGAAAGATTACATGAGACAATTCATGCGTATTTCCTATAAGGCAGAATTTCCACAGTTGTGGTTCACTGAATTAGATATTTTCCCTGATCAGGTGTCTTCAACAAGTTCTGTGACCAAATAGATTTGGGAAGTGCTGGTTTCTGCACGCTCTCTTGGAGAGCTGCAAAGCTTATCAACATTATGAAAACCTTGGGAAGTCTTGCACTATTCTCCACACTCATTTGTCCTTAGAAGAGTTTTGTTTTAAACATCTCTTAACAGCTCATATTCCATGGAACACAGTTTGGGGGAATACCAGTGTATAAAATGTCGAGTGAAATGTTTTATTTAATGAGAAAGGAGTATTTCCCCCTTACAGACAGTCTAGGGTTTTTACTAAGCAAACAACAAGAAAAGGATCCATCACAAGGAAGCAGTGGCTCATCAGTGCCTTGTTCCAGGCTGCCTGAATCGAAACCTGTTCCTGGGGTGGCTCCCCACCTCCCTTGCTGTGAGGCCACCAGGAGAGAAGTGCACTCTTGAGAGTGTGGAGCCTTCCATGTTGACTCTAGGTGGCATACGCAGTTGTCCTTCTGGGTATTCTCCCTCAAAGGGGCATTGTTTGGATTCAAGGGCTAGTTTTTAAGAAGTTTATAGTGTAAGAAGGTTAGTTGCTGATTCTGAAGGAATAGACTTGATGTTAATGTGTGTTTGATTTGGGAGGCCTTCCCTCAGCCGAGAGCACGCCTCCAGAGAGAGCTGGGTGGAGCCGAGAATCCATAACATATTAAGAATGACCTTGAGGTTGAGACCCCCAAATGGTCACATTTCAAAAAGGAACATTTCTGATGTTACCACGCAGCCTCCGTCCATCGTCCATTTTTTTGAGAGAAATGAGAGGTGAGGTACAGAAAGTTAATCTCAAGTGTTTGGAGGAGTAAGGAGACAGGACTGTTTTCCTACCGGAGGAATAGGAATGCGTATCTCTACGTATTTGTAAAGTTGGTTTAGGTTCTTTAATGCTTCTTCCCTAGAGGTTTCAGGAACACTGTCTGTCTCTATTTCCCTCATCAGTGCCGTGAAGAATATTTTTAAAGTGCTGTTTCCAGTGTTGTCTGGGAGAAAAAAATGTCTTGAATCAAGCCTGGTCTTACTGAAAACTAAGACTAAGGCTCCTTCTCGATTCCCTTGACTCTTGGGAAGACATCGCCTGTTTCGAGTACGGTCACAACCACCCTGGGGAAGTGATGACAGTGTGTGATGGGGTGAGCTCTGCTCGCAGGAGTGACAGCTGTGTCTCTCACCTGGTAGTTGTGGACACATCTGCCTCAGAGGTACCTGAGCTCCTCGATAAAATTGCAGGTTTGAGGGCCCACCCCAGACCTACGCAGACTTTCAGCATTGTTCGTTTCCCCCCATGATTATGATGCACATTCAAGTTTGAGTTCGCTATAGGAGTAGCCTCAGGTATGCTCACTAGCAACAGCTATTTGTGGCTCAGGTCTCTTTGCCTGATTTTTTTTTTTTTTTAAATTTTTATTTATTTATTTATTTATTTTTGGCTGTGTTGGGTCTTCGTTTCTGTGCGAGGGCTTTCTCTAGTTGCGGCAAGTGGGGGCCACTCTTCATCGCGGTGCGCGGGCCTCTCACTCTCGCGGCCTCTCCCGTTGCGGAGCATAGGCTCCAGACGCACAGGCTCAGTAGTTGTGGCTCACGGGCCCAGTTTTTCCGTGGCATGTGGGATCTTCCCAGACCAGGGCTCGAACCCGTGTCCCCTGCATTGGCAGGCGGACTCCCAACCACTGCACCACCAGGGAAGCCCTTTGCCTGATTTTTAATGTAAGAAAACAAAATTCCTCCTCACACAAGCTTCAGTGGCTTCTCAGTGTCCACTCACTCTTCAGTTCTGAAATTTAGGGTCTGGTGGACGTGCTCCCTTCCATGGCCTTTGGAGCCTGCCTGGCCCATTTGTTTGAGGTAACTGGGTTGAAATGGGCAAGGAGCCAACAAATATAATTATGAGGAATCTTACATCTCTAGATAACTGTCTATACTTTTCAAAGTGCTTTCAAAACGAAAGCCACAAACACGATTCATTGGATCCTCCCTACGAATCTATAAGATAAGCAGGATAAGTATCAATACTCCTGTTTTACAAAAGTGAAAGCTGAGGCTCAGCTAGATTAAATGATTCGTTCAAGCCCCTGAATGTAGACAGTGGTGGAGGCAGATTTAGATTCAAGGTTCCTTGCCTGCACCCTCCATTCTTTCTTTCCCACACGCACTGAACTCTCCCCACCTCCTTGTTCTCTCCCATCCTTGTGAAGGTTTTCACTGCCATTTCCACGAATCAGTGTCAACCTACCGGCCTCTCCATGCTCTTCTGTCCTGGCCATTGTAGACATGGTCATATTTGCCACCCCAAACACTTTACCAGCCGGACTGCCTGCCAGCAAGCCCTTCTCGACCGTGCGCACTCCCGTGACTGTACCTCTATAGACAGAGAAATGTGGTCCAAGGAGGAGGAATGTTTTGCCTAATCAGGCTGTTTTGCAAACATCCCTTCACTTTACCAACCTTCCTAACTCTTGATTTTGTAAAGCTAAAAATAACGTACACCAGTCATTGTGCCATCTGGAGGTAGGTGCATCTGTTTTCTTCTTCTCCTTTTTTCCGCCTCAGGACACGTGTACCTGCCTACGAAAAGGGGGTGCATTCTGGGCAGTTTGGCAGAATGGTGAGGGAAGATATTTGCATAATTTGAACCCACAAATTTTAAACTGCAATAATAAGAAAGAGTTGCTGTTCTGATTACCCAGCACAAAGAGAACACTTTTCCAATTCTCCAGTTAATTTGATCCGTGCAGATAGCTTATTCTCCAGAATCCATCTAGCACTAAATCTGAAATGATGGTCCAAACTACATAATTATCCAGGTAACTATTTAACGAGCTCTTTGCCTTCTGGAGGCTGTACACCCAGTCAGGAGAAAAATAAAAGTTGCTCTTTTCTACTAGTCATATAACTTTTGAAAGTCTTTGCAGTGCTTTATCACTCTCCCCTGTTTGTTCGCACCCTCGGGCTCTGGGTGCAAAAATGAGATAGATTCACAGAGCACAGGGGGAGTAGATTTGTTCTGCTTTCACGGAGTTTCATGGCATTATTATGCTTTTTGTGTGTTTATTCTTCAAAGCGACTGTTTTTTCCTTCCCCAGTGGTGGGCAAGAGGGCATTTCTTAGCTTCTCCTCTTTAAGTCTCTGATCAGAAGGTCGTCAAGGTGAACGATGATGTATTCCCTCCTGACTGCGAGTAAATGTGAGCAGTCCTGGCCCACCAGCTGCCTGCGAAAGTGATTTAGCTGCTGTGTGCCTGCACCCAGCACTCAGAACGCGAACTGGGCAACAACCAAGTCTAAAAATAAGCCAGCAGCCACATTCCAGTTGCCATGCTGTGGCTGCACCACCCTCTGTAGCATTTCAGCAGGAGCCTGGCGGGGTGCGTGGGGACATGTTCTGTGCCTTCAGCCTCTGTGGGGTTTTTTTTCCTCTTTGCCGTGTCAAGTTTCTCATACAAGTCATGGTGCATAGAAAACCATTGTTGGGATGCTGGAGTTGGTTTGGTGGAATCCTTACCAGAGACAGTGCCGTGTTTGTCAATCCTTATGCAGGAGAGGGAGGAAAGCCAGGCTTTTCTTTGGTTATCTTCATAGACATATTCCCTGAAAGCTTCTGAGGCTAATTGTGGTGAAAATGTGCCAGGTAGACCCCTTTCATGCCAACCATAATTAATAGTGTTATAGTCTTCAAGGCCATAATGCTCATCAGTTATTAATTAGCAATTCATTTCGTTGAACAAATAACACTTATGATTGATGATAGAACTTGTAATTGGGCACTAGAAGTGGCCCTCCTGGGACCGACTTACCAGCGGTTATTAACCACGACACAGTAATGAAAAACACAGAGGATCATCCAGGAAAATCCGAATTAAACAGTTGTGACACAGCCAAGGTGTTCCTTCTCAACGGGAGAAAAGTCCGTCTTGAGTGTTGGATGTGTATCTTGGGCCTGAGTGTGTTAATTGTTTCTGGTCACACAGCATCGGGGTTTTCCATTTCCTCTTAAGCTTGTAATCAGCCGCCCTATTTTTTTTTTTTTTTTTTCCAAAAATCAAATTGTTCCTTGCTAGACAATTCTATTGACTTTGAATTACTCTTGTGATAGGTCATTTCGAGGTATTGCCATGACACGTGCACATAGACTTGAGGGAAAAAAGTGCTTTTGCAAAAAGGTAATGATTGAAATTTTTATTTTAAATGATTCATTAGATTGAAATCACTTTGGATTAACAGATTTTCCTGCCCAATTGATTTTCTGGCATCCATGTGGTGATCCAGCAGAGATAAAATGGGGGTTCTTAGTCCACGGCCGCGAGGAAACCGAGAGCCTGGCAAATAGAACCAGCAAAGCTTCTTTCTTGCCTGCTTGGTTGGAGCAGGACAACCGGAGCCGGTCAGCTGCTGACCAGATGCTGCCTTCAATTAATATTCCAACCCTCAAAGACATTTATCGCTCACTCTCCAAAGCAGAGCAGCTGAGTAATAAAGGGAACCACTAACGCCATTTTTTTGGAGAGCATCTGTAATGGCTAAATCGCTTGAAATAAATTAGCACAAAAAATAAACATAGTTTGTACAGTATCTGTAAAGCAAATTCCTAGCCTTGGGAAAATAGACAAAGTGAGAGCTTGCATTTAACAAGCGCATGCAATATGCTTCGTTAAGACAGAGCTTTTTTTTTTTTTTAATTAAAAAAGGGTTAATAAACTCCTATATAGCATTGCCAGTTAAACAGGTCCTGCACCATTTTAAGGGAAGTAAGAGGCTACAAAGGAGACAGTTAAAAAGAAACCAAAAGACTGTGTTGTAATGCTAACAGGCAATTAACAAACTCATGGGTGTTAATTATCTTCATACTGTATCATGTTCAATTAGCTTAGTCTCTGCAACAAAGGCAACGATGAACAATTGCTTTGATAGGCGTACAGTACTTCATTTGTAGTTAATCGGTTTAAGCCCTCTGGTTGCTAGGTTACCTTGGTCTCCAGAGGTAAAAAGCTGTACAGATGCACTATGTTTAAATGACTACAGAGAACTGTTTAAACTCAAACCATGTATAACTCTTTATTGATTTTTCACAGAAGATCTCAGCTCTGATGATAAGGTTTTGATATATTTTCCTGCTACAGCCAGTTCCTTGGAGTATTGCAGAAAAAAATCTGTCAATATGCTTCTATTATGATCTCTTGATCTGTGCCTATAAAAACCTTTAGCCACAGCCCTTATTATAAATAATGGAAGAAGCAATATCTGATTTTTTTTTTCCACACTGTACTACATGAAGATTTTTTTTTCTTCATTGCCTTTGGATCCAAATTACAGGACTTCTTTCTGTACCTGTGCTCTAAAATAATAAAGAAGAATTTCTGGCTCTAATTAATTTGATTGACTCTCAGCAGGACGGGATCAGCTGTAGCATCATGAACTTTAACAATAACTACCAACTGATGGGCAGTTCACATCAATAAGACCATCACTAGCCTCTCTCTCACCTGTCACCAGGCAGGGAGTGAGCAATAACCAGCCCCCCACAGATGCTCCCCGCTTAGCGCTTTCTGCCCTATTAGCAATTTATAATGGTGATCAAGAAACAGTCAGCGGCAAATCAAGACAACTGTCTGGCTGCCTGTTTAATTGGCCTTGTTTGCCATTTGATAAATGGCTCGTGACTACTATAGGCCCCTGTATTTTGACTTTTAATAGGCCACGGTGATTAGACTACCAACAGATACTAGGTCAAAACCGAGGAAAGGTGCAAAAAATGTTAATTAATATCAATAATAGGCAATTATTAGTTAGACAGAAGGACCTACTAGCTGCGTGCTCTAATGGCTCGGAGCTAACTGGAAGAGGAGTGCTGCCAAATTAGCATAACTGTGTATGCAGACTGCATGGTGGATCCGGGCAAACATCTGTTATGTTAGTAATTCAAATAGAATTCCTGCCTTTGGAGTGAGATTTGCGGAGTCAGCAATCCCTCTTGGCCATTTCAAGGCACTAACAATACCCTAGTGACTGGTGTCCTTCCAAATAGGCTGTGTTTCAGGCTAAGAATTAAATCGCACCTTTTCTTTGGAGTTGTGCTCTTGAGGAGCTTAAGGGGGGGGGGGGCTCACTGTCCTCTGGCCAGCAGAGGGTAGAGGAGAAGGGGTTTGCATGGAAGCCGCACTGACCTTAGAGGGAAGTGTGATGTGGGCCCAGAAGACTCAGGGAGGGACGCAGCCTTCTGTTTGCTGTTTCATAATTAGCACCGAAATATGGCTGTCCAACACGTCACACAAAACGCTGTTTATAATTCTCACAGCATGATTCTTTGTTATCCTTTCCTTGAAGTGTGTGTGTTTGGGCTCGTGCAATGATGAAAGGCTGACAGTTTGTTTTGAAACATAAGAAGAAGTGAGATGCAGAAGCACTTAAGACAATGCAATGATAGGAATTGTAAATCCTGTTCCCTACACTTGTTATTGACATTAAGGTCACCATGGGCAAAATCCACATGATAGTCAAAGAATTGGAAAGTACTTAGAGATTCTTAAGTCCAAATTGAGAAATGGAAACCCAGAAAGGGCAAGGGAATCATTATGGTCACCAATCTGGTTCGGGGCATGGCTGGAAGGAGACCCAGGTCTCCAGACTTCCCTCCCAGCGCCCTTCGCCTGACCTTGCTGCCTGCTAGGAGGCTATGGGTTTCTAGCTGCGATTTAGTGTCTGGTAGGTATTTTTTAAATGCACACTTGAAATGTAAATGTGGAATATGTGCAAAAAGTGCTCCCACTGTATAAATATATGACGTTTATGAAATAGCATGTTATCAAATATACTTTATTTTTAGGATTTTTTAAAACTTGGTTATAAAATTCTAAAATCTACAACCACCTCGAGATGTTTCACATTTTAATGTCAAGCACAGAGTTTTGTTTTGTTTTGTTTTTTGAGAAGATTGCATTATAATTACATTATCCCCTGTTTTATTTTGAGCTTGTTCTCTTATACATCTTGCTTGAACCAAACCGGGCAAGGATCTGTGTGTGGTGCCCTTTTCCTTCCCCACCAGAGGACTGACATTTAAGACCCATTTGACTAAGGATTTTCAAGATCTTAAAAAAAAAAAAAGTGTGTGTGTGTGTAAGGGCACAGAATCTACCTCTTCGAAGGTTGAAATTGAATTGTGGATTATAAGCAACTGAAGTTTTCTCCCTCCTCCTCTTCTTACCCCCTACCCCAACACTAAGAAAATCTCTTCAGGCTGCATCTTTTCCCTGATTGCGCTGAGCCATTAATCCTTTTTAGTACCAAAGTGTCAAAGAAAATGGACTTACTTTTTCATCTTCATTCCTGCAAAAATACTTAGAAAATCATCTGGTTTTGCTTCTGTGAGGAAACTATTATGTAAGCTTAAAAATAGCATTTCAAATAATTCATTTCTGGGAATAGAATCTTTTAAAGTGATGGAAATACAACACTTTAGTTTTTCATTTTTTACCCTTTTACTTAACAAAAATATTTGTTGAGTCCTGGGCCAGGATGTAAAAGAATCACAAATATAATGATCAGAATAGTATGTTCACGATTATTTATCTCCTACCATGTGGATCTCTTTACTAAACATTTTCTATGTGTCAGACACTTAATTCTCATAACAACCCCATGAAGTAGCTGCTTAGTTAAATACCCGTTTTACAAATGAAGAAACTAAGGCTTAGCAAGTTTCTATTTAACGTAAGTTTAAGTGCTTAACACTTTGTAATATAAATTATTTTCCTTTTTTTGAGGATTTTAAGAATTTCTTCAATTCCTTTGTATTGAAAATATACTAGATACTATGTTTTAAATGAAGTTTAAGAAGCAACAGCAAAATGGTTCACGTCATAGTATCTTTTTCAGATGTTACCTTTTTCGGGTAGAGTGTATATTATACATAAATGTTGCTGTGATATTTTAAACTTTAGTATTCCTAGGGTGAAAGGAAATTAGATTTATTTTCTTTTAATTATTAGGGATTTGGTTCTTTTATTCCTGTAAACTCACTGCATTGTGGTATATTTGCTCCTTAGACCATATTCCATCAAATCTAAGATGTTACTGATTATAAGAAGTACGAGTATTTTATCTGTCACAAAGAAAGAAAAAAAATGCTGCCAAGTAAACTATGACACAGTGCTTTCTAATACTTTCTTCTGGGTCGTCAAGCGCATTCGTGATACAGCATTTCTTTAAAAAGTGTTCCACTCTTAACTCTGGGATTTTCTTCCATGTCAATAACATTCATTCTGCAAGTTTTGATGCTGATTCTTTTAATGTTCTCAGCTGAGCAGAACATGACAACCCTGCCGGGACTGCAGCCTAGCTGATAGTGGTAGTAGAACACCAGAGACGTTAAAATGTGCAAAAAAGAATGCATCTTAGAACCCATGAGATGTGTTAGTACATTCATCAGTTATCTGTCAGTATCCAAATATCTGTAGAGTTATATAACTTTCAGTTAAGTAAAGCTAATAATTAATTCCAGCCTCTTAAGGTGACATGTAATCACAAATGTTTTTCTCATAGCAGCGTTTGCAGATAAGTTGTTGGTGGTGTGTTGGCTAAACAGTGAATATGGTGAGAAATCCTGAAATTTCTATTATTCAGAGCTGGATAAGAGACTAGTAAAGTGAGTCTTTGAGGTTTCTTTGATGTATTTGTTACTAAGGTTGATCTTTGCAGTTTTTAAGCACCCAATTCCACCTGTGGCCAATTATGCCTTTAGTGCTTTTGTTTTACTAAGAGCACCACCATGGCCTATGAATGGAAGTTCTCTCTCTACCTTGCTGGAGCCAGGACCACCTGGAAAAATATCCTTAAGAGGTCTGGAAAGCTGAAGTCTTAGACCTAAGTGGGTGTCAGAGTGTCTGTCTACAAGGGAGAAGGCCCTAACTCTGATTGGCACCTACGGGTCTGATGCATCAGTGTCTGCTTTTGGTGATGTGCTGGAATGTGTAGAACCTACTATTCCAGAAGAACTTCCTGCTTTCTATTCTGCCTAGGGCTAGTCCTAGACCACTTTATTCTATTTTTTTCTCTTTGGCAAATATTAGTCCTTGGGTAGATATTGACATTTATTGAGAGCACATTTCTATTCATGCCTAACATAGCCATGACTGGTAATGAGGGGCTAGGAGTCCTCCTCATGGGAAGTAACATATCAGTAACATATTAGTCAAGAGCCATGGTTTTGCAGTCATGCAGGCCTGTGTTCAAATCCCAGCTCAGCCACTCACCAGCTACGTGGTCCTGGGCTTCGGTTTTCTCCTCAGTAAGATGGGGCCCGTGATACCTACTCCATATCTGTTTGTAGGTATCTGAGAAAACATGTATGACCCACTTTGCCTAATTCCTGGTGTTAATGATAATGCATGATTCATCTTTAATCCTTGTGATCATCTTGCAAAGCAGTTATCATTCTCCCCATTTTAGAAAATGGGAAAGTAAAGCCTAAGAATCGTAACTGTGTTCTTACTGCCTGTGTGATTTGGGGCAACTTAATAAAAACCCTTCTAAATCTCAGGTTCCTCATCTGTCCATTAGGGGAGCTACCAGCCATTGCCTCATAGGCTATGGGGATGGAAGGAGATAAAGCATATAGGGCTCGTGACACAATCCCGGGTGTGGTGGGCACTCCAGGAGTGTTTGGTGATATGTCTTGTCAAGAGCCACATAGCTAGAAGGATGAGCTAGGTTCTCGTCCAGGTCTTGGAGCACATGTGAGAAAGTGCTGGTTACAACAAGTACATATGAAGACCCTTCTGCCCGGCATGATCCTGGAAGAGGGAACAGCTGCCTTACCCTCCCTCTCCCTCTTGGGGGTTTCTCTTCTCCCTTCTGGTCTGTCATCTGCTCCCCAGTTCTGACTTCATGGGAGGACCACAGGCACTGGAGGAAATTTTCCTTCTCCTAAAGGCCATAGGCATAGCCTCTTTCAAAAAGGTGCATTAAAACACATACAACATAAAATTTACCATTAGTGACATTTAGTACATTCATAATGTTGTACAACCATCAGCACTATCTAGTTCCAGAACATTTTGATCATCCCCAAAGGAAACCCCTTACCCAGTGAGCAGTCACTCCCCATCCTCCTGCTCCGACCCCCTGGCAACTACTAACCTGCTATCTATCCCTATGAATTTGCCTATTCTGAATATTTCCTATAAATGGAATCAGACAATATGTGGCATTGTGTGCCTGGCTTTTTTCACTTAGCATAACAAGGCTTATCTGTATCTCTTCCCTTCTCTACACCAGCTCCAGGCAGACGTTGAGGAAAGATTTCCCACTGTTTATTTTCAGCAAGTCCTCTTGCCCATTGACTCTCACCACCATGGCAGCCAATCAGCTTCACTGTGACAAAGCTGGCTATTTCTATGGAACCTTCCGGCAATGCCCATCAATCTTTAAGCCCATCAGTCACAGCAGAATCTGCTTGTGTAGAAAGGTTCTTCCGCCATGATGGTTTGTGGTCTTTGCTTCTGTAGATTGTCCTTCTCTTCCGGTAGCAGATTGCTGTTCCTTTTAGAATGATGAGATTCATGATGTCTCAATCAAGGCAGAGCTTTATCCTGGCCTCACCCATGATCTCTGTAGGGGCCCACGCCAGTCCACATACCACTTAATAATTTCCTCTGGAAATGAGGAATTTAGATGAGTCGCCTGAGCAGGCGGCTGGGAGAAAGAAATAACAAATAATTCACAGGGCTTTCCAAGTCTAACGTGCTATATAAGAGGAGAGAGATTTTTCTGATAAGGAACGATGGACACCAGATTGCAACATATCTCAAAGTACATAATATTAAGAGTTAAATGGGGGTTACACAGAGAGAACAGGTTGGTGATTGGAATTGAAGTCTCTGGTTCCTTTGCTAATTGTATTTCTCATTGAAAATGATTACATTTCCATTTTGGTTTTATTAAAACAACAGCAATAACATCTCAATATACTGAAAGAGCAAGAGGCGTTTAGGTTGTGGGCAATGCCAGAAGGCGGGACTGGGTAATCTCCTGAGGTCATCTCCAGTCTCATAATTCTGTGTGTCTGAGTCATCTTGTAATTTCTTGGAGTTTTGTGGGAGAAGAAAGAGGAGATCCCACCTGACAGGAGTCAGGGTCACTTGTCATCTCTTTACCTATCTTGGGTAAATGCATATTTTGCATAGTGATTTCTGTTTGGAAATTGATTTACAGTAATTGCAAGTGGCAGAGAAAGCTTGTTTCAAGGCAGGATTTGAAGTGGAAAAGAAAGGACCTTGTTCAAAGCTTTCTCCAAGGCAGGTCATGCTGAGTGAAGGTTCCTTGTTGGGAGAGAAAGGAATTCCCCGCGGGCCCTGTCTTCTCACCCAGCTGACAGCTCTATTGCAGGTATGGTGCCTCCCTAGCTGTCAGTCATTTGAGGGGAACCTCTGACCCAAGACCTCTCTAGGTTATTAAGGGGGATGGCATACATGTGTCAGGCTGATGACGGCATATGTGACATAGAAACTGTCACAGAGCAAAGATGAAAGAAGCTGAGCACCTGCCTCCCTCAAGTGGCCACCAAGTCATGCCTGATGTCAGCATTCAGTTTTGGAGGGCGTACTGCCTGAGGGTTATGCATTGTGTGTGTGTGTTTGTATAGAAAGGAGGGGTAGGAGAGAATGTCTTAATAGGATTTTCATTTTTTCTTGTTATTTCACACACAAAAATTCTGAATGAACATCTCCATTCATGTGCCTGATGTTACTGCTGAATAGCTAGGTAGAAGTATTTGACATTTGGAACCTCAAAGTCATTTGTCTCTACTGTCTATAGAACCACAGCAGTTGGAGAGCTGTTCATTAGTGAGCACTAAAAATGCCCAAATAGTGCCACAGGATTGTTGCTCATCTATACTTTGTAAACAGATATACATATTTCTACCTGTAGTATACACGTATTTTAATCTCACTTATTGCCTAAATATGAAACTGAATTTGAAATAAATCCATCAGGAATATGCACTTAACAACACATTTAAATAATCATCAGTTGGCACTAATAGCTCTGTAATGACTTATTATCATTTTGGTCTCCTAAGCTGAAGAATTCAGTCCTTCTGAATTTCTCATCCAGGACCCATAAGTTTGAGAGATTCAGAGAGTTTTTCTGTTTGCACTGTGATCTTCTCCAGCTGTAGCTTATTCTAAAATTGGATCTATTCCAGGGTGTAAATATTTGTTAATGAGTTTCAAAAGTCAAAATAATTAATGGTGCTTAGGAATCTTTTATAATGGGCCTAGAACAGACTTTTAAAGCAATCTGAAGTAGATTTTAAATATGGGTGTACAGGTATACTGTTCTGGTGGACAAGCTCTTTTAATAAATAATTAGGGATTCAAAGTAGATGATGTTTAGACATGATTACATTGATGGGTTGTTATTCTTCAAATTCAACTAAAGGGATGAGTATTTTAAACTTCATGACTGACCTGTGGCTTTGAACCACAAAGAACTTGCTGACATAATATGCTAAAAGGGGATGATGGAATCCCTCAGGGTTCTGGGGAAAACATGAGCTTCCTTCTCAGCAGCTTCTGGATCGAGAGAGGGTGTTTTCTGGGAAGTTTCAGATTTAAACACGTGGAGGAAATAGGGTTCAAGAAATACAGGTTTCATTTTGAAATCTACTCTAGGACTGGTAGAGCTCAAGGACTAGGGGGTATAATATTTATCTTGGAAAGATGCATAAAAGGGTGTGATTCTTTAAAAACCTCGAGTATTTATGAGCTATCATACTAATACAATGTGCCATTTTAATTTCTAATACCCATCAAAATAGTTATTAGAGAATTTCTGATTAACCTTTGCTAAAAGAAAACGTGTACTCAGGTAAATTAGGAACATGTCATCCGGTTACACTGATTAAAATTAAGTTTATTCCTGAAACCTCCTATCAGTAGCTAGCTTGGGGATGACCCTTATTGTTAGCTGTATTAATCCAGTAAGTGGGAGAATTCTGTTTGTCCTCTGATGCATTTGACTTTGAGACCCCTGGTACCAAGCATCTATGAGGTATCAGTGAGGGTTTGATCAGGGAATCTGACTCACTGTGAGTGATATGGAAAAGGGAATTTATTATAGAGGTTAGATCTGATAAAACTGTGAGGATGGCTGAAGAAATCTATTTTATCCAACCAAGATAAATTCCTAGATGGCATTATATAAGCTGATTTAGTTTTATGTTTGACTCATTTTTCAGTATTGCTTATCAAGAAAAGTATATTTGACTTCTTACAGCTTTTTGGTTATTTGAAGGAATGAAGATCTAATTTTCCTGGTTAATTTGGCTAATCTTTCTTTTTTTCATTTTCTATTTTTTACCTCTGCAAGAGATTTGTAAAATAGTTGATGTATATCTGTTACAGATGAAGTACTTCATAATGGTGAATGTCCAAACTACATTTGTTAATTGTCTTTTTGTTTATATCTCTATTCTTAATGCTAGTGATTTGCTTCATTAAAGATGTATTTATTGATCAGGATGTGTTATAGAAAGGTCATTTTTATGTTTAAAATAGAAAACTTGTGGTCTAGACATATATTTGATATACAAACACCATTATTTACTTTGTCAAAAGAAGAGCCTCTTTCTTAAACAACGAAACATTAATAAAACCAAAAGATGTTTCATGATATTGCTATTCTTCTCCCTAATATGAATCTTATCTTTAATTTGGCTTTTAACTAGGTAACCAGGAGTATCTTATGTAATTCACTAAAACACATTAACCATTTACTATGGCAAGGTGCCATGTTGGGTGTTGGGTCATGGGGGTGAAACTTAATTGTTATGATATATCCTTACATTCTCTAAGCTATCTTTGTTTTCTCTTCTATGATTAGGTTAGATTTATTTGTTCAGATGAAGTACAATAAAAACTTATTCATTGTGCGTGCTATGGTAATTGACATGCCCAAACTGTACCGGTGAGTGCTATAATGGTTTTGTACTGTGTCAAACTACATTTCCCAGAATCCCCTTCACCGTATGGTTCTGGGTCAGGGTTGGCCACCAAAGAAATTTACCTGAGATTTGGGAGGCAGAAGGGAAGCAGCAGTTGTTATGCTCAGAAAGTCAGTGTTGGTCGCTAGGCTCCCTTGCAGCTCATGACTTATTGCAGGGCTATCTTCTGGCTCTCCTGACTGGCATTAAGACTGAGTTCACAGCTCCTATGAGATCTCTTCCTTCAGCTGTCTGAGTCGTGGGACTAGCAGTGAAGGGTACCAGCTTCACTGAGGTTGGAGGTGATGAGAGATAGGATGGAGGTTCTAGTTTGTCCCCACTGGTTCCAGTTTGTCTTTTTTCTTTCCTGCTCTGTGTCCAGCTTTTCTTCCTGACTGTTGGCCCTGCTGACCTATGGCAGTTGGTTTCAGGTCCACCACCAGATTTCTGTAACTTCTTTCCCAGTTCCTTCAATTGCATAACAAACCCTGTACTTCATGTCACTTGTAGTGATCCTGCTTCCTTGATCAGACCCACAGATACAGATGCGCTATATCAGAGATGTAAAAGTCACATGTCCCAGTGAGTAACATAAATGAGTGCAGCAGGTCTGCTGTCAGGAAGTTCATGCAGCCTTCTATGTCTGTTTTTCTTTTTCCCACTCTTGGTAGAGATGTGAAATCAATGAAATATACCTCTAGAGTAAGAAAAACAGCAGCATAAGCATATTGATAAGTGACATGTGATTCTTGGCTGAGTATCAAGGAGACAATGGGGAGGGTGTACCTCAGGCAAAGGGTGGCTCCGATTCCATGTTTCAAGAGAAACCCCAAACTGAATTTTTACATGCCTTCCCCTGATATTTATTCTGTTGACTAATTACACACACACTCACACACTCATATAAACACAAAATCATGAAGGCAATCCATGGGCCAAATGTAAACATGTAGGTTGTATTTGGTAAGAGCCTCTGCTCTGAATGGGCAGACTGTTGGCCAAGACCCTGGGATGAAGACAGAGGGTAAAAAAAAAAGCAAGAGAGTTGTTGGGGAAGAGAATGATCTAGGGAGTTAGGGAGGGAAGACCCCCAGTGCTCTTGTGGGGTGAACACTATAAACAACTCCATGGGAAAAATAATGAATTCTTTTTCTCCGTGTGTGGGTGTGGGTGTGGGGGTGTGTGTGTGTGAGAGAGAGAGAGAGGGGGGGGGGGGGAGGGAGGGAGGGAGAGAGAAATCATCTAATAAGAACTATCACTTTCATAGTAATTTGCATTATACACAGGGATTTCGCATATGCTATTTCATTTATTCGCATTTACTGTCTTAACTACTATCTTGGAAGTGAGTAGGATCAAAGATAAATTACTCTTGGTTCCTTCCCTCAAGGGTTGCAATCCATGGGGGAGACTGATATGTTCACATCCGACTATAGAACAAGAATGAATGTGATTCAGTGTCATGGTGGGGGAGGGATTTTAACAAATGGAAATGGGGAATGGGAAGGGTGCTGAGTGACACAAAAAGTTTGAGCAGAGGCACCAAGGAGAATTTGGAGAAGTCAACAGTAAAAGCTGCTATGAATAGCAAATCAGTGGCAAATGTTCTGTTAACACAATTAAAATTCATTTGTGAATTGCTGAAACTGTGGTTGGGGGAGAATCTTTAACCTGCCTTAATTAATGGTCAAAATTTTAGTCAATGGCCTACATTCAAGCAGCCTCAGTTTGAGGGGAAGGGAAGTCAAACAACACCCGTTGTCTTTGGTAGGCGAAGGAGGATGGTACTGAGCCTGGGATTGAAGATGCAGAAATGACAGCCAGATTTGTCAAGTGTTCTTAGGTTTGATGATGTCCTACCAAAGGCCAGACAACAGACAGGAGAGGACTGACAGCAAAGGCTGTCCATTGCCAGAGAGGACAACAAATATATTTTAAAGGTTTTGTAATAAATAATTAAGTGGGCTCTATTTAGATAATCCGGAAAATTTGAGTCCAATCTGACTGGTCTCCTTTCTGCCTAAAACTCTTCATGATGTGTTAAAGTTCAGGCTCATCTCTGGCGTGACACTGAGACCCCTTATGCCATGGGCTCGGCTTCCTTCTCCAGCCTGGTGTTTTCCCCTGCTCCTGCCGCCAATCTCCCCTGCAAAGTGCCAGTTCTGTCCGGGTCTGGCAACTTGGAGTAGGTCACTTCTCACATTTAGTGCTGATGTTGGTATTGACACAATGTATTTATTCTTCTTCTCCTTCTCCTCCTCCTCCTCCTTCTTCATCCTCTTCCTCTTCTTCTATTTTTTTTTTTTTTAACATTACCTGCTTGGCCACATTCTAGAGTAGTATTTTTTCAAACTGCAGGTCATAAAATTGACCATGAAATACATTTAATGTCATAACCAGCATTAGAAAATATGAATTTAATAAAATAGAAAACATTAGAATGTATCATGTGAAGTGAGGGTTAAGTTTTGTAAGACCTGTCATACATAAATGCCCATGTGTGTACTGAGTTGCAATATATCTCTGTGTATGGCAGACAAAAAAGTTTGGTAAACATGGCTCTGGAACAATCCATTTACGTTTTTTTCTCCTTCCTTCCTGCTGTTTCAACTCTATAACAGTTTTCTTCTGGACATAAATTATTTTATTTGGCTGTCCACATTTATTATACTGAGTAATTGCATAGGTTGCCACTTTTCTTTCCATTGTGCATACACCTTTAAACTTGAATCTTTTAAGCTTTTAAAGACTGTAGTTAATGGAGTACCTTTATTTTGATAAGACGTTTAAAATTATACTTGTAACATCTTGGCAGTTCCCTCCCATTCTTCAGAAAGTTCTAGTTCCTTAGGTTAAACTTTAGAGGAAGATCTAGGCAAACATTAGCTAAAAACAAAAACAGGAACAAAAACCAATCCTTTACTCGGCTTAATAGCTTCAATTAGTAATCAAATTATTTTACACCGCATCCAAAATTATGCAGCAATGTTATTTAGTTACTAATGATTTAAATAATATCTATTCAAAAAAGATTTGCATCCACATACTTTCACTCCAGATTAACTTGCATTAACTGCTTTGATGTTTAGAATAAACGATAACTCTGAAAGGACAAGCTATCCTAAAATGAACATTTCAATAGGGGAAACTCAGTTCTGTATTACATTTTGATATTATGGAAAATAAACTTGGCTCTTTAAAAGGTTCTTTGAAAGGGAACTAACAAAACAGAAGGTCCCAGAAGAGCTGAACGTCGTGCAAATTTCCAAATGAATCTCTTAGGATTTGTTTTTAATCTGAATATTTAATAGTGTGGCATTGCAAAATTAGAATTATGCTACTCAATTTTAATGGTTAATCTGCTTTAAAAAATACACAAGCTTAATTGTGACATACGAAAGTCCTTATTTAGGGTAGATTTCTAATTTGAGTGCTGTTGGCCCTGCTGTGTAAAGAGTCTCCTGGGTGCAGATTTTTAAGTGTGTGTGTGCGTCTTTACATCTCGCCGTGTAACAGTTCCTCGTTGCCGAGTCCGCTTCTCCGCAAGCTGGGCGCAGACAATAGATCCATCCTAATGGAGTTGTGTACTTGCCATCTGTAGGAGCAGCTGCTGGCCCGCATCTGCACAATATGTTGGGACGTGGAGCTCCGCTAATCTGCATAATAAGGAGGAGGCTCATTCCACTCCAGCTAATAATCTCGAGCAATCGATGCACTTCATTCCCTCACTGCCGAGCACAACCGAGCGGGTTTCCAGCTCTGGGTAGAGTGGGGTCAAGTGAGATGGAATGGCCTGGGGCCGGGAGTCACTCCGTTTACCGTCTAGCTTTGCATCAGGCTGCTGGGACCATGGTTTAGTCTTTCTCTTGAGTCATGCTGACGTGTGCAAAATCCTGGGAATTGGGACGAGCTGGTGCTAGCACATTATTAAGACTGCTAATCAGAAATGCTTTTGGATCAATTAGAGTCTTGGCCAATTTGCATTTTTAAATGCCCCCTTTGTGAGAAGAAGGGCAGGAGCAAGTTTTTGGTTTAATTGTGAAGTACTTTGAGTCATTTGGTTTTCATCGATTTTTTAAAAAATAGATTCACAGTGCTGAGATCTGACTTTTAAGCTGTTAATATACTTACACCCTTATTGTGAAATAGGCAGACTATGCGAATTAATGAATCACATTTATGTTTATTTTCATTTATGATGTCAGGATGAAATGGCTATATCTTGAAGGCAGTAGAACTGGTAGTAGACAAGAAGATTACTGTTGAAATGATATAATTCTAGACTGGCCAAAAATCACTTTCTTAATAAAGGAAATGCCAAAATGGCTTCATTTCTTTAGAAAAATCATGTACTTACAAATATAATTTGATTTCATAGAGTTGATTTAAAGGTTAAAACATTTGAACTTAGGTGACCTAGGCTGAGGACAATATTTTAAATCGAATTATAATTTGCCATTATTTATAATGAGTTGTTGTAAGAATTGGTGAGTCTACTTCGTCTAATTTCTTGCAGGAAAAATATTTGCATAATTCACCAGCCATCAGTGAAGCACAGGGAAAAGAGCATTAATTTATGGAGCTGGAAGACTGGGGCTGAAAAAATAATTGCTTCCACCAGTAAACAAAGCAGCCCAACTAACATTCATTTCAATCTTCTAATCAACAGCATTTGGTTAAGTAAGATAGCATCTTCTGGTATGATTTATTTTATTTTATTTTTTTATACAGCAGGTTCTTATTAGTCATCCAGTTTATACACATCAGTGTATACATGTCAATCCCAATCTCCCAATTCATCCCACCACCACCACGCCCCTCCCCACTTTCCCCCCTTGGTGTCCATACGTTTGTTCTCTACATCTGTGTCTCTATTGCTGCCTTGCAAACTGGTTCTTCTGTACCATTTTTCTAGATTCCACATATATGTGTTAATATATATTTGTTTTTCTCTTTCTGACTTCACTCTGTATGACAGTCTCTAGGTCCATCCACGTTTCTACAAATGACCCAATTTCGTTCCTTTTTATGGCTGAGTAATATTCCATTGTATATATGTACCACAACTTCTTTATCCATTCACCTGTCAGTGGACACTTAGGTTGCTTCCATGACCTGGCTATTGTAAATAGCGCAACAATGAACATTGGGATGCGTGTGTCTTTTTGAATTATGGTTTTCTCTGGGTATATGCCCAGTAGTGGGATTGCTGGGTCATATGGTAATTCTATTTTTAGGTTTTTAAGGAACCTCCATACTGTTCTCCATAGTGGCTGTATCAACTTACATTCCCACCAGCAGTGCAAGAGGGTTCTCTTTTCTCCACACCCTCTCCAATATTTGTTGTTTGTAGATTTTCTGATGATGGCCATTCTAACCTGTGTGGGGTGATACTGCACTGTACTTTTGATTTGCATTTCTCTAATAATTAGTGATGTTGAGCAGCTTTTCATGTGCCTCTTGGCCATCTGTATGTCGTCTTTGGAGAAGTATCTATTTAGGTCTTCTGCCCATTTTTTGATTGGGTTGTTTGTTTTTTTAATATTGAGCTGCATGAGCTGTTTATATATTTTGGAGATTAATCCTTTGTCCATTGATTCGTTTGCAAATATTTTCTCCCATTCTGAGGGTTGTCTTTTCATATTGTTTAGAGTTTCTTTGCTGTGCAAAAGCTTTTAAGTTTCATTAGATCCCATTTGTTTATTTTTGTTTTTATTTCCATTACTCTAGGAAGTGGTTCATAAAAGATCTTGCTGTGATTTATGTCAAAGTGTGTTCTTCCTGTTTTCCTCTAAAAGTTTTATAGTGTTCGGTCTTACATATAGGTCTTTAATCCGTTTTGAGTTTATTTTTGTGTATGGTGTTAGGGAGTGTTCTAATTTCATTCTTTTACATGTAGCTGTCCAGTTTTCCCAGCCCCACTTATTGAAGAGACTGTCTTTTCTCCATTGTATATCCTTGCCTCCTTTGTCATAGATTAGTTGACCATAAGTGCATGGGTTTATCTCTGGGCTTTCTATCCTGTTCCGTTGATCTATATTTCTGTTTTTGTGCCAGTACCATATTGTCTTGATTACTGGAGCTTTGCAGTATAGTCTGAAGTCAGGGAGTCTGATTCCTCCAGCTCTGTTTTTTTCCCTCAAGATTGCTTTGGGTATTCGGGGTCATTTGTGTCTCCATACAAATTTTTTAGATTTTTGGATTCTAGTTCTGTAAAAAATGCCATTGGTAGTTTGATAGGGATTGCATTGAATCTGTAGATTGCTTTGGGTAGTATAGTCATGTTTGGGTATCTCCATGTTTGTGTCATCTTTGATTTCTTTCATCAGTGTCTTATAGTTTTCTGAGTACAGGTCTTTTACCTCCTTAGGTAGGTTTATTCCTAGGTATTTTATTCTTTTTTTTGCAGTGGTGAATGGGATTGTTTCCTTAATTTCTCTTTCTGATCTTTTGTTGTTAGTGTATAGGAATGCAAGAGATTTCTGTGCATTAATTTTGTATTCTGCAACTTTACCAAATTCATTGATCAGCTCTAGTAGTTTTCTGGTGGCATCTTTAGGATTATCTATGTATAGTATCATGTCATCTGCAGACAGTGACAGTTTTACTTCTTCTTTTCCAATTTGTTTTCCTTTTATTTCTTTTTCTCCTCTGATTGCCGTGGCTAGGACTTCCAAAACTATGTTGAATAATAGTGGTGAGAGTGGACATCCTTGTCTTGTTCTTGGTCTTAGAGGAAATGCTTTCAGTTTTTCACCATTGAGAATGATGTTTGCTGTGGGTTTGTCATATATGGCCTATATTATGTTGAGATAGGTTCCCTCTATGCCCACTTTCTGGAGAGTTTTTATCATAAATGGGTGTTGAATTTTGTCAGAAGCTTTTTCTGCATCTACTGAAAGGATCATATGGTTTTTCTTCTTCAATTTGTTAATATGGTGTATCACATTGATTTGCATATATTGAAGAATCCTTGCATCCGTGGGATAAATCCCACTTGATCATGGTGTATGATCCTTTTAATGTGTTGTTGGATTCTGTTTGCTAGTATTTTGTTGAGGATTTTTGCATCTATATTCATCAATGATATTGGTCTGTAATTTTCTTTTTTTGTAGTATCTCTGTCTGGTTTTGGTATCAGGGTGATGGTGGCCTCGTAGAATGAGTTTGGGAGTGTCCCTTCCTCTGCAGTATTTTGGAAGAGTTTGAGAAGGGTGGGTGTTAGCTCTTCTCTAAATGTTTGGAAGAATCCACCTGTGAAGGCATCTGGTCCTGGACTTTTGTTTGTTGGAAGATTTTAAATCACTGTTTCAATTTCAGTGCTTGTGATTGGTATGTTCATATTTTCTATTTCTTCCTGGTTCAGTCTTGGAAAGTTTTACCTTTCTAAGAATTTGTCCATTTCTTCCAGGTTGTCCATTTTATTAGCATAGAGTTGCTTGTAGTAGTCTCTTTGTGGTGTCCATTGTCACTTCTCCTTTTTCATTTCTAATTTTATTGATTTGAGTCCTCTCCCTCTTTTTCTTGATGAGTGTGGCTAAAGGTTTATCAATTTTGTTTATCTTCTCAAAGAACCAGCTTTTAGTTTTATTGATCTTTGCTATTGTTTTCTTTGTTTCTATTTCATTTATTTCTGCCCTGATCTTTATGATTTCTTTCCTTCTAGTAACTTTGGGTTTTGTTTGTTCTTCTTTCTCTGGTTCCTTTAGGTGTAAGGTTAGATTGTTTATTTGAGATTTTTCTTATTTCTTGGCGTAACATTGTATTGCTATAAACTTCCCTCTTAGAATTGCTTTTGCTGCATCCCGTAGGTTTTGGATCGTCATGTTTTCATTGTCATTTGTCTCTAGGTATTTTTTGATTTTCTCTTTGATTTCTTCAGTGATCCCTTGTTTATTTAGTTACGTATTGTTTAGCCCCCATGTGTTTGTGTTTTTTACGTTTTTTTCCCTGTAATTGATTTCTAGTCTCATAGCGTTGTTGTCAGAAAAGATGCTTGATATGATTTCAGTTTTCTTAAATTTACCGAGGCTTGATTTGTGACCCAAGATGTGATCTGTCATGGAGAATGTTCCGTGTGCACTTGAGAAGAAAGTGTAATCTGCTGTTTTCAGATGTAATGTCCTGTAAATATCGATTAAATCTATCTGGTCTATTGTGTCATTTAAAGCTTGTGTTTCCTTATTAATTTTCTGTCTGGATGATCTTTCCTTTGGTGTAACTGAGGTGTTAAAGTCCCCCAGTATTATTGTGTTACTGTCGATTTCCTCTTTTAGAGCTGTTAGCAGTTGCCTTATGTATTGATGTGCTCCTATGTTGGGTGCATACATATTTATAATTGTTATATCTTCTTCTTGGATTGATCCCTTGATCATTACGTAGTGTCCTTCCTTGTCTCTTGTAACATTCTTTATTTAAAGTCTATTTTATCTGATACGAGTATCGCTACTCCAGCTTTCTTTTGATTTCCATTTGCATGGAATATCTTTTTCCATCCCCTCACTTTCAGTCTGTATGTGTCCCTAGGTCTGAAGTGGGTGTCTTGTAGACAGCATATATATGGGTCTTGTTTTTGTGTCCCTTCAACGAGCCTGTGTCTTTTGGTTGGAGCATTTAATCCATTCACATTTAAGGTAATTAGTGATATGTATGTTCCTATGACCATTTTCTTAATTGTTTTGGGTTTGTTTTTGTAGGTCCTTTTCTTCTCTTGTGTTACCCACCCAGAGAAGTTCTTCTAGCATTTGTTGTAGAGCTGGTTTGGTGGTGCTGAATTCTCTTAGCTTTTGATTTCTCTGTCGAATTTGAATGAGATCCTTGCCGGTAGAGTAATCTTTGTTGTAGGTTCTTCCCTTTCATCACTTTAAATACATGGTGCCACTGCCTTCTGGCTTGTAGAGTTTCTGCTGAGAAATCAGCTGTTAACCTTATGGGAGTTCTCTTGTATGCTATTTGTCATTTTTCTCTTGTTGCCTTTAATAATTTTTCTTTGTCTTTAGTTTTTGTCACTTTGATTACTATGTGTCTCGGTGTGTTTCTCCTTGGGTTTATCCTTCCTGGGACTCTCTGCCCTTCCTGGACTTGGGTGGCTATTTCCTTTCCTGTTGTAGTGAAGTTTTCAAGTATAATCTCTTCAAATATTTTCTCAGTTCATTTCTCTCTCTCTTCTCCTTCTGGGACCCCTATAATGCGAATGTTGGTGTGTTTAATGTTGTCCCAGGGGTCCCTTAGGCTGTCTTCATTTCTTCTCATTCTTTTTCCTTTATTCTGTTCCGCGGCAATGAATTCCACCATTTTGTCTTCCAGTTCACTTATCCGTTCTTCTGCTGCAGTTTTTCTGCTATTGATTCTTCTAGTGTATTTTTTATTTCAGTTATTGTATTGTTTATCTCGTTTGTTTGTTCTTTAATTCTTTTAGGTGTTTCTTCTTTAATTCTTCTAGGCCTTTGTTAAACATTTCTTGCATCTTCTTGATCTTTGCCTCCATTCTTTTTCCAAGGTCCTGGATCATCTTAACTCTCATTATTCTGAATTCTTTTTCTGGAAGGTTACCTGTATCCACTTCATTTAATTGTTTTTCTGGGGTTTTATCTTGTTCTTTCCTCTGGTACATAGTGCTCTGCCTTTTCAGTTCATCTCTCTTTCTGTGAATCTGGTTTTCATTCCACAGGCTGCAGGATTCAGCAGTAAACTGTGCAGTTTCTAGAGACCATAGCAGTGCATCAGAGAGAACAAGAGAGAAGTAGTTTCTCACAAATCCTGCCTTCAGAAATTTATGTTCATTTGTTCATTAGAGATTTACTGAGTGCCTGTTTCTTGCTAAAACTGGGCATTGGGGATTCAAAGAGATTTTCTCACATGGCGGAGGCCCAGTGACTGCAGCACAGGATGAGGGGTACAGGGGGCTGGGGGTAGTCACCCCTACCCCTCAGCTCTTGGTTGAAGGTGACCACACGTTGGAGTTCAGGCGGCCGACCCCATCCGGGCCCGGAGCTGAGCCACCTTCTAGTGTGATTTAGAAGAAAACTTTATTAATAGTCATTCCCTTTAGATAGAATCAATATTGCTGTACAGTGATAATAAGAGAAAGATCTGACATCTCAGGGCAATATTAGTCAAAGGTTGTTGTGTGAAATCTTGTTGGGGTGTTCTCCAAAGTTAAAACAGTGTGCTTGTTCTGAGTGATTCAGCTGACCAACCCTCACAGTGCAGTGATGAACTGAAGAGCAATGCACCAGGTGAGCTGGAAGCATTCTTCCCCAGTTTCCTAATTTTAAAGCCCATGTACTCCCATATATCAAGAGACTATCTACATATTCTTGTTGAAATAGAAATTGCAGCTGCTCCAACATGCCTCTCGAAGTTTTGAATGACACCCACAAAGAAGGAAAATGATAGTCTGAGTTGGCTGCAAATGTGGGGTCCTGTCATAAAAATTTTTAGTAACTTTCCCAGAAATTCGAAAACAAAGGCAGTAGGAGAAAAAAACACTTGTTATGAGGATAAAGTTGAGGATCAGTCAGGGAAGAAAACATGTTGATAAACTAAATTAATAGTTAGATTTCATGACCCTATTAATGTCTACACATTACACATCACTCACTGTCTGTAGGTATTTGGTTCATTTGTTTGTTTGTTGATTGTCTATTTTTCTGTACTTGAATGGAAGCCCCAAGAGAGTAGGGACATTTCCTGCTGTCTTCCCAGCATCTTATAACAAAATAAATCCTCAGTAAATATTTGATTGAATAACTGGTGAAAGTTGTTGCAACATGCCTCCACCCCATGGGAAAGTTTCAAGATCTTTTAGGAGCAGTTCAGGAGCATGACTCTACATTCAGGTTATTCTTATGCTAAAATACAAAATCTCCCTACTTGACCTTGGAAAACTGTGAAACCTCAAAGACTGGTCATGCCAATGAAAATCCGTGAATCTCTTGATAAAGTGTAGGACATTTCTTTTCGGAGTCTCAGAAGACAAGGCCTCAATGTAATACATGCTCTCTGCACCACAAGAAAATAAAAGCTCTCCCAATTTCTATTTATCTCTTGTCAAGAGGGACCTGGGCTGATCCTAGAAATGCCCTTGAATCAACTCAGGGTGGAATGAGTCAATTCTGAGGAACTTTTTCTGGGCCAGAGATCACTTTTGCCAGGGTAGTTCTAAGAGAGTTTAGGAAGTTGCTTATAAATGAATGATTTTTTCATTTATTTCATCCATCCAATATTATTTCAGTGCTTACTATGTGTCAGGAACTTCTCTGGGTGCTGGATACACTAATGAGTGAGTTCTGCATCTCTCTTCAAATTCTAGGAGGGCATTCTGGAGAACTTCCTGCAGGGAGATGAGGGAGTTATAAGACTCCGTGGTTTTGTAAGGATTCAGGGTCCAGATTTGAACCAGGTTTGCAGGGAGACTTGGAGGTTCACCACTCTAATGACTGCCAATGGTCTCTTAAAAAAAAAAAAAAAAACAGTTCTCAAAGATTTTTATTTTTATCCTAGAGGGCTTTAGTATTTTTTCCTGGGAATTTAAAATTTTCTATTGTTTTTATGAGTGGTATTTTCTTTTCATTTATATTTTATAATTGGTTGTTGATAGTATTCATGAAAGTCCTTAAAATGTAACTACTAATTTCAAGTGATCTCCCTCATTGAATCCTACTATTCTAACACCTCTTAGTTTTTTTGTTTTGTTTTTTTGGTTTCTAAGCATATAACCACTTCAACTAGAAATAATGTTAATTTTATCTCCTCTATCCCGATAGTTAAGACATCTTATTTTTGTTTTTTTCCCATAATATTTTGGATAGAATTTTCAGAACACTGTTAAATAATAGTGGTGTGATGAGCATTCCTGTCTTGAATCTTATGTTTTGGGAATGTTAGTGATCAAATGATGATGTCGATAATGATAATAGCTACCATGTGCTGAGTACTGACTGTGTGCTACAGTTGTGGATATTTCTATTTCTTCTTCCATTTCAATACTTTTTACTTCATGATTTTAAATCTCTGTTATTAGGTGAATATACATTTAGGATTGTTATCTTAACTTGGTATGTTGACCCTATCATCATTATAAGGGTATTATAAGTGTCCCTATCTTTCTGCAAATATTCCTTGTTATGAAGTCTATTTGATATTAATATTGGGACTTCTTCATTTGATTAATATTTGGTTGGTATTTAATATTGGTATTAATATTTGCTTGCATTCCATTCTTATGCTTTTGTCCTATCTGTGTCTTTATATTTAAAATCAGTTTCTTTAGACAGCATAGAATTAGGACCTAGTTTTTTTTTTTTTTTTTAATTTATTTATTTATGGCTGTGTTGGGTCTTCATTTCTGTGCGAGGGCTCTCTCTAGTTGTGGCAAGCGGGGGCCACTCTTCATCGTGGTGCGCTGGCCTCTCACTGTCGCGGCCTCTCTTGTTGCGGAGCACAGGCTCCAGACGCGCAGGCTCAGTAATTGTGGCTCACGGGCCCAGTTGCTCTGTGGCATGTGGGATCTTCCCAGACCAGGGCTCGAACCTGTGTCCCCTGCATTGGCAGGCAGATTCTCAACCACTGCGCCACCAGGGAAGCCCTAGGACCTAGTTTTTATTCAGTCTGACAAACTCTGCTTTTTAATTGGAGTATTTATAGATCATTTACATTTAATATAATTATTGATATGGTTGGATTCAAAGCTACCATCTTGCTCTTTGTTTTCTACTTTTTTCTATCCTTTTTTCTTTTTTCTCACTTCCTGACTTTTTTGGATTAATTGAACAATTTTTATTATTTTGTTTTATTGCCATGATTGACTTATCAGCTGTATCTTTTCATTTTATTTTTGTAGTGGTCGTTCTAGGGTTTATAATTTACATCTTTAACTTATCATCGTCTGTTTTCTTATAATAGTATACCACTTCACATGTAATGTAAGTTTTATACAACAGTATACTCCATTTCCTTTATCCTGTCCTTTGTGGTATTGTTGTCCTATACTTTAATTCTGTATACATTTTAAACCCCACAGTACATTGTTATTTTTGCTTTAAATAGTCAATTACCTTTTAAGGAGGTTAAAAATTAGAAAAATGTCTTTTATATTTATCCAGATATTTGCTTTTCTAAGCAAGTTTTCAAATACCTCAAATTTGAAATGGAGGTATGTTCAAATACCTCAATCCTTTGTAGATCCAAATTTCCATTTGGTTTAATTTTCTTTCTCCCTGAAGAACATTTCTTGTTAAAGAAATTTCTTTAGATCTTACAAATCTCATGGCAATAAGTTCTACCAACTTTCTTGGTCTGAAAATGTCTATATTTCACCTTAATTTTTAAAAGATATCTTTGTTGGTTATAGAATTCAAGGTTGACAGGGTTCCCCTCCACCCCATCACTTTAAAGATGTTCTGTTCTGGCTTGTGTAGTTTCTGACAAGAAGTATGCTGTAGTTCTTATTTTTGTTCCTCTGTGTGAACTCTCTCTCTCTGTCCACTTTTTTTTTTAAAATTAATTAATTAATTAATTTATTTTTTATTTTTGGCTGTGTTGGGTCTTCGTTTCTGTGCGAGGGCTTTCTCTAGTTGCGGCGAGTGGGGGCCACTCTTCATCGCGGTGCGTGGGCCTCTCACTGTCGTGGCCTCTCTTGTTGTGGAGCACAGGCTCCAGACGCGCTGGCTCAGTAGTTGTGGCTCACGGGCTTAGTTGCTCCGCAGCATGTGGGATCTTCCCAGACCAGGGCCTGAACCCGTGTCCCCTGCATTGGCAGGCAGATTCTCAACCACTGCGCCACCAGGGAAGCCCCTCTTTGTCCACTTTTAAGATTTTCTCTTTATCACTGATTTTCAGTAATTTGATTTTGAGGTGCCTTGGTAGTTCTATACCATATAAATGTTAGGAATTATTACCATACACTCCTCTAAATTAATCTCTTCTAATTTAAATATGAGTAGATATAAAAAAAATAGATACCATGGGGAAAAAAAGAGTACAGAGTGAAGGAAAATTCAGTTACAAGCTTTAATATATTAATTCATTAATCCTTACCGTGAGATAGGCACTATTATTCCCTTTGTCTGTCTGAGGCACAGAAAGGGTAAATGACTTTCTCCAGGTCACACAGCTGATAAGTGGTAGAGCCAAGGATATGCACCAGGTAGCTTTAACCATTGCCTCAGGATCCATCTGGGGGTTATTGGCCATATCCACTCTCAGATCCCCTTTCTTGGATCTGAAATCCAAGAAATACACTTTGAGCAAAGTTCCCAGAGACAAACCAGCTAATCTCATTCAGACCTCCTAAAGTAAGATGGGCTTCTCTCCTCATCTTTTTCCTTGATTCTCTGACACTCTAAACACAGAGTACAAGGAATACCATAATCCTCAGGTTGAACTTCTAGGTTCTTCCTGCTCCTGCCTCTGTGTATGTAGCTTGCTCTGACCTGAGAACACGCACCAGTCCTAGTGGCAGCCTCACTGCTAAGTAGTTATTTTTTGAGAGTTGCAGGGACTGACTGGCATGGAGGAGATGGGAGCAGCATTCTGGCTGTGGAGTAGTTCAACAACAAAGAAAAGAAATGGCTGCTTGGTTTTCCTGTTTGCATAGACATGACCAGGAGATGGTGGGGCTGGGAAGAAAGATCTTCCCATCTAAATATTTTGAGATGTGCTTAGCACAGAAGGACCCCTAATTTCATTGCCCACCCCAGTTCCCTTGATCCTGTGGAAGATACTTTCAGATTCCAACTTAGATGCTGTTCGTCCTTGTCCTCAGCAGTCTGGTGAGTTTTGTGATTTTTCTCTATTTTCGTATGTATTTTAGAGTGTGTCTGGGAGAGGTTATGGCAGGGGCTGCTAGCCTCATGCTTTTCAAGACCAGAAACCTATCATTTATACAGGAAGTTGTCATGAGGTACCTCAGGCCACAAAGTTTTTCTGTGTAAAACCAGATAAACCCTTCTTTATTATTTAATTTAAAAATTATCATACAGTCAAATGGACATTTTCCCCCTTTTGGTGTACAGTTCTATTAACACATGAATAGACTGTGATACCACTACCACAATTAATTAAAGAACTTTCCCTCGTACCAAAAAACTCCCTCAGGCTATAGTCACACCTTTGCCCTTTGCCCCACCCCTCTAGCAACCACTGAGGTGTTCCCTGTCATTATAGCTTTGTCTTTTCATGAATGTCATATAAATGGACTCATACAATATATAACCTTCTGATACTGGATTCTTTCACACAGTGTAATGCCTTTGAGATTCATCTAAGTTGTTGCATGTATCCATGCTTTTTGTTGTTGTTGTTGTTTTTGTTTTTTAATGGCTGAGTAGTTCATGGTCTTGATGTACTATAGTTGTTTAACCATTCCTCTGTTGAAGGATATTTGACTTGTTTCTGGTTTTTGGTAATTATGAATAGAGCTGCTATCAACATTTGTGTACAAGTTTTCATATGACTGTAAATGTTCATTTTTCTGAGGTAAACGGTCAGAAGTGTGATTGCTGGGCCATATGGTAAGTGTGTATTTAGCTTTATGAGAAACTGCCTGTTTTCAAGAGTGGCTCTACCATTTTGCATTTCCATCAGCAATGCATGAGTGTTCCAATTGCTCTGTATCCTCACTAGCACTTGGTATTGTCAGCACTTTTTATTTTAGCCATCTAGTAGGTGTGTAGTGATATATCATCATGGTTTTAATTTGCATATCCCTAATGGCTGATGATGTTGAATACTGTTTCATGCGCTTATAACTTTGGTGAAGTGTTTGCACAAGTCTTTTGCCCCCTTTTTAATTGGCTTGCTTGTTTTCATACTGTTGACTTTTGAGAGTTCCTTACATGTTCTGAATACAAGTCCTTCATCAGATATGTGATTTGCAAATATTTTCTCTCAGTCTGTCACGTGTCTTTTCATTCTCTCAACAGTGACTTTCAGTGAGCAAAAGTTTTCAATTTCACTGAAGTCTGATTTATCCATTTTTTCTTTTATGGATCATGCTCTTGTTTTCATGTCTAAGAATTCTTCAATTAAGCTCAAGTCATGAAGATTTTCTCCTATGTGTTCTTTAATTGTTTTATAGTTTAATGTTTTATCTTTGGAACTATGATATGAGTTTAGTGTATAAGGTGTAAGGTTTAGCTTGAGGTTCATTTCTTTGCATAGAGATAGATGATCAATTGTTCCAACACCTGTTGCTGAAACCTGTCTTTACTGATCAGCTAATAAATATGTTTATGTTTTAAAAACAGTGATAATATTTGAAACCAGCACCTTTGACCTTTCAGACACAACTCAGTGAGTCAGTAAGTCAGTCTGACAACCAGTCAATTAGGTGTTCAATCATTTGGTGATTCTACAAACATATACTGAGTGCCTGCTTTGTGTCTGGCAATATGCAAAGTGCCAGCATTTCAAAGTGTCTGGAATGTGGTTTGTTTTCCTCCAGGGTTTCATGAAGAGAAACAAAGTAGGACAAACTTACCATAGCAGTCAACAAAAGAAGACTCCCTTTGGTTTATGTTATGCCTTTAGACATTCTTTATTTAATATCTAATCATCACTTGGATGAGCTCCTAACTCTTTAACTTTTGGCTTCTTTTCCTCAAGTCATGGACCTAATCTCTAAACGTATAAGTGGTTAGAGGTGAATCCTTTTGCTAACGGAAATAAATGTGTTTGTTTTGTTTGTAAACACTTTGTTTCTCAGATTTAAAGTTTGGATTCTTGTGCTGTGGATTTTCTTAAAATGAGGCACACTGGTACCAAACTTACCATTCTTTTTCCCATGCAGAGGCTAGAGCAATACCAGATCTAAATTCACTGTCGATAAAAACAGTGCTGGGGAACATAGATCGTGTAATTCTAGTTATTTTCAGTAAATTTATGATCAGAGTAATGTTGGGAAATATAAAGTTGATGGTGTTCCCTAAAGGTTGGACCCCACTACATAGGTTGGTTTTTGAGAGAGCGGAGAGTGGATCAGATTTAAGTTATGAGACATTAGTGATCTCTCCTGTCTTAACCAGAAAGCCTATTTTTTTCCATTTAAATAGACATTCCAGGGTTGTTAGATTGATAATGGCATGTGGTGGAGACAGCTGGATTCTCATTTAGGTGGTACTTATGCTAATCAGCTTGGGTTGCCATGCCTTGGTACATTGCCTACCTTATTTATTCTGATGTGTGCATAAAACCAACAGGAAGCAAGATGAGCATGACTTATAACACATAATAATAAAATAGTAAAAAAAAAAAAACCCTAATGAGAACAGTAGCTAACATTTATCGAACACTTATTATGTGTTAGGTACTCTTTGAAGCTCTTTATATGAATAAACACATTTAGTTCTTTCAACAATCTGGCAAAGTAGGGGTCAATGTCATTCCCATTTGACAGATGAGAAAATTGAAGCACAGAGTTATGGTGGACAGATTCTATGATAGACCCCAGTTATCCCTGCATCCTGGCATTTGTGCCCTGTGCAATGCCTCCCCTTGAGTGGGGGATGGCCCAGAGACATGCTTCTAATCAGCAGAATATGGCAGAGGTGATGGGATGTTATTATGCTGCATAAGACAGTGACTTACGTCTTGCTAGCAGATTCTCCTCGTTGCTGGCTTTGATGAAGCAAGTTGCTATGTTGGGAGATCCATGTGTCAAGGAAAACAATTATTTTTCCACACGGAAGGACATTTCAGAGACTCTAACCATTGCCACGCACCAAGAGAGTCTCAGAAGGATCTCTGCAACTGCAAAGTTTTAAGTTGCCAAGAGCTACTTAGGAACTGAGACCCTCCATCTAACAGTCCTTGAAGAACAAGAAATGAAATTCTGCCAACAACCATGTAAGAAGCTTGGAAGCAAAGACTTCCCCAGTTGAACCTTCAGATGAGACTTGAGCCTTGGCTGGCCCCTTGATTGCAGTGTGTGAGAGACCCTGAGCAGAGGACCCAGCTAAGCCAGTCTGGGTTCCTGATCCTCAGAAACTGAGCTAATAAACTTGTGTTGTTCTAATCTGCTAAATTTGTGATAGTTTGTTGTGTAGCAATAGATAACTAATGCAAGAGAGAGAAAGTAATTTCCCCTTAGTTACATATCCATCTGGCTACAGGCTGTGAATTCTCACTTAATGATCATCATAGGAATGTCCCCAAAGGGCTTGCCACATGGTACTGAATTTTCCATTTAGAAATTAGAAGTTTTCCCTAACATTTTAAAACAGTTCTTTGAGCGAGAAATTGTATTTTTAAAACCCCAGGAATCAAAAAACAAAACAAAACAAAACAAAACAAACCCCAGGAATCTGAAGGAAAAGGAATCCAGGGAATCTTTTCTGGGGTATGGAGTAAAGCATCAATCTTTACTTTTCCTTACCACTTTTACTTTGCTGTTCAGGGGGCCACTGATTCTTTGTATTTACCATCAGTCTACTTTCCTTATATAATGATTCTAAAGGGAAGTCAGGCCAAACAGAGGAGTTAATGCTAGAAGATGAGTTGGGGACCATTTAAAATATCCAGCCAGTTTAGAAGAAAGGTGAATGTGGGGGGTGAGTTCTTTTTCAGAGGTGCCTGTGATAAGGAGTGGTTTGGCTTTTTGCATTTAAAGACTCTAATGGGCTATAACTTCATGTCTTTTAACATTTCTGGGGAAAAAATCAAATAAACATGGAAATCAACAATGCGTTAGCATCCTTAATGGCACCTATGCTCTTTCCCTGTCCGTGGATAACAATGTTTTAATGGCACATTATGTACTTGGAAGACTGTCATGACCCCTGAGAGGCCCCTCCCCCTGCCGTAATCACCACCTAAGTAAAGAAAATCCAACCGTCTCAGGAAGCCTTCATCTCTGGAGAGCCCCTTGTTCTAATGTTGCAAACACATAGAATTGTATTTTTCTGCACAGAAGGACATGTTAAGGATGTTTTAACTTCAGTTATCCACAGAGAGAAACTTAACAAGATTTCTGCAGCCATGAAGCCCACAGGTTTTAAGTTGCTTTCGTCTTCTGGGATCATGATGGCTTTCTCAGGCTACTCAGCATCTTCTGTTAACCTGGATGGGCTGATATCCTGAGTAGAAAGTTTCAGATAAACATGAATACAGCAAATAAAGCATCAGATAGTGAATTGTGTTCCTGCTGTGATTGAGGGTGTTCTGAAGCTGACTGTCGTGAGAAAGTGAGGTAGTTTTCCCTTCACACGCTCTTCATTTTCTAGTTCTATCCTCCCATGGTAGTCATACCCCTCTCCCTTGTCTCTCTCAATATATGGTGCATATATTCAAACTACTTTGGATTTGAAGGTGAAAATCCTGATACAAACATTAATCATTCATTGCTCCTCTATGCGGTGAAGTATTCAGGATATTTGCTTAGAGAAGAAAAGCTCTAACCTGAGCTATAAATCAAGAATTTCAGACATGTTCTTTTTTTCTGATTTTAAATTATAGTAAAGGCTCATTTGTTGGTTAAATTTCTGAAAACTCTTACACTTGCAGTTTTGGAAGTGTCCCTTACAGAGCCGAGAATGTCTTTTTGGCTGTATTTCTGGCTTCCTTGGATATCTTGCTTCCTAAGTTTAAAATTTTAAGATGATTTAGTTCCATTTACCTTTGGCATAACTTGAAGAAAGACCAAGTTAAAAGGCTCTTGGAAAGCTTTTATAAGTCATTTTGGATGACAGTGCATTCAGACCAAGACGGGGATGAGTTAAGTATAAATGAATCAGAAACCCGTGGATGACGTTTCTCTTGTGAGCAACTGTGCTTTTAATGTGGGACCGGAACGCAGTAAGCCAGAGACAGTTTTGTTTGGGTTAAGCTCACATGGTGACGGAACGTTGCTGACCTCCAAGCCAACTTGCTACTGCGTAGTGTACCCAGTAGTGCCCAGTTCCTGTGGGCAGGAGCTGTGTACTTGAGGCCTCACCCTGTGCATACACGTACTCAGCACATTGGTCGGGGGCCAAAGTTGCATAAATGTTCAAATTCTAGATTCTGTCTCCAATGTCATGGAGGCTAAGTGTGTGAGCTCTGGAGTACAAATCCCTCCTCCTCCACTTGTGATCTTGGTTAAGTAGCCATGCTGAAACCTGTCAAACCTTAGTTTTTCATTCTGTAAAATGGGGATCATAATAAAATAGGAGCCATTACCTAGCATTGCTCTGAGAATTGAGTTTGAACGTAAAAAAGAATTTAGAACATTTTCTGGCATAAAGCAAATGCTCAATAATCTGGCATAAAGCAAATGCTCAATAAACGTTTGGCGGCTGACTTAAATATTGCTATAGTTTATACATGAGTAACAAACATTGTTATAATTCCTGTAATGGACCTAGATGGAGTGTGCCATCATCATTGGAGCATCTTAACATCTGATTTGGAGGTGGATTAAGAGGCTTGGCCAACAGGATTATCGTCCAGTGTGGTACTATTGGCGGGCAAACCCTGGCTGGACGGCCTCTACACTGGATTCGAAGCCTGGCACCACCCATCTGCCTCTGCCTGGCTTTGGAACATTGTGGAATAACCTCAGATCTGGAAATTCCAGTTAGAGTTGATGACACCAGGCTTCAGGTCCACTTGTTGTGAAAGCCTCATGACGAGGCATCAGTCCACATCAGCGTTCTGCAGCGAACTTCTTTTTGCTAAATGTGCACAGATGGTGGTTCTTTTGTTATGACTCAGGTGCTCCATTTAAATGTGCATTTTGTTGTGAGGCAGCCATTCGGGCTGTAAACTCCTGGCATCCTCATGCCGGGTGCTTCATAGATCTCTTATGCTTCACAATGTAGTGTTCTCACTGTTGGAGATTTGATAAAGCCAGAAAATGCTAGAGAAAGGAGAATTTGGTGATTTGGGATAGCTTCAAACTAGTAAAGTAGTATCTACTGCTCTTCACCGTCATCCCTCCACCTTATCTGCCAGCTCTGACTTGCTTGTTCCCTGGTACTTGCTTCCTGCCTTCCAGCAGTCCCAGTGTCCACACCACCCTTCCTGAACCAGAGTTAAAAATAAATGCTGTCTTTGTCTACTTGTTGGTAATCTGTGTGTGTGTGTGCACGTGCGCATGTGTGCAAGCGAGCTGTGGTTGCACCTGAAAGCACCGAAGGCTGCCCTCGATGGTGGCGATAGGAGAGGCGTGGTGGTCATTCAGAGCCATTGTGAGTGAATATTTTTGGGAAAAATAGATTCTGCAGCTCTCTTTTAGCGCTGATCAAACACGTTTAGTCACTGCTTTTAAGAATCAAGATACTGCTGTGCACAGGGCTGTTTAGGAATTCCTCATCCATATTCTGTTAATTTTAGTGAGCCTTATTCAGAGTACTCCCGGCAGACCTCTCCTTTAGGCTTTGGATTCTGAGTCCGGTTCATCTTCGATGTCTTCCATTTGGGAATGGGTGCAAGATGTAGCAAGACAAGCCCTCCTTGTCCCCATCCTCCAGCCTCATGGAGTCTGATGAAGGGACTCACGTTGGTCAGTCATACATAACTCTCCTTGCTGACTTTAGACTCCCCCATATTGGGCATTCATTCACAAATTAATCTTTTGTTCAACAGCCATTTATTAATTTTGTGACGATCACAGTGCAAGACACTGAAGATCAAAGGGGGAAAGACAGAGTCTCTCTCTTGTGAGTAAAGTGTATTATAAATAAGGCAGGAAGGAATAGAAATAAATTGGTCTATGCCATTTGCTTGGGGCTAATAGAGGTGAGTAACAGTCTTGCAGGAATACAGAACTTATGACCCTGATGAGGCTCCATCCCGTGGGGAGGATTTTATAGGGAAGATGATGTTTAAGCTGAGTTTTGGAGGTAGAGCTGGAGTTCTAGAGGATGGTTGCAAATTCAAGGAGGTATGGCTGCGACTTGTTCAGGGAATGGCCAGTACTTTAGTTAAAAGCAGAGTCAGGGGCTTCTAGAACCAAATCACGGTCTTGGGTGCCATGCACACTAAGGTGTTTCTGCAAGTGGTCGGGAATTGTTAAAGGCTTGGATAAGGGAGTGACATAGTTGGACTCTGAAAGATAATTTGGTGATGGAGTGGGAGGTGGCGAAGGGAGGAGGCTGGGTGAGATGGGAGACAGGGAGGCCAGCCAGGTAGCGACACTCATGACAGCCTGAGCCCAGGTAGAGGCTGAAGGAATAGAGAAGAAAGACATGTCACAAGGAGAAAACAGCCGTCGTCTGTGTAAGGAAGGGGAGAGGGGCTCAAAGGAATGGGGCTGGTTGCCTTTCGAGGAGTTAAAAATTCCCTGAAGCAGGAATGAGCGCCTCAGACGAGTGGTGAATGGTACACCTTTAAGTTGTTTGCTGATCAGTGTTGAGCTCTGTCGCCTCCTTCTATGATTCCAAAATCTGCAGTAAAAGTATGTTACACACACTGGCCTGTGTGAGACGTGCTTTGGGGAATGAACTGGCGGATGGTGTGTGTGCCTAGGATGGGAAAATGAGGGGGTGGTCAGGCCTCTCTGGGTCAGCATGGAGGTATCATGTCCCCGAAAGGCACAGGTTCTGGAAGTTCAGGCAGTGACCAGCAGAAGGCGGGCTGAGGTCCCAGGTAGGCACAGGAGGCAAGTTAGGAGCCAAGCAGTAGCTGACGCAAGCAGCAGGGTGACTGACTCAAAGGCAGATGTGAAATTAACCACCTTCCCTTAAATACACCGCAGGGAAGTGACCTCTGCAGGGACTGGAGAAGCCAGGTCCTGCCGCTACATGGCTAGGTGCCTCAGAAGACAGCCCTTTGGGATTTAAGAGATTTGTAGGAGGTAGAGTCATCAGAACATGGTGGCAAATTGAACATGGGATGAACAGAAGAGGTAGGGATCAAAGATGGCAAAGGGCTGCTGGCTATGCTACTAACTAAAATAGGGAGTTCAGGGAGGTGGTGGTAGGAATTCTTTCTGAAAGGGGGAGTGAGGAATGGGAGTGGAATATGAAGTGGTTATAAAATATCCAAGTGGAGAGGTCCAGTTGGCATCTAGAACCATACCTGTGGGAGCAGAAGGAGCTCCATGATGAAGCTATAGTTTTTTTTTTTTTCTACAGAGGAGGCCAGGTGACTAGAAAAGACCATCCAGAGAGGGTCCAGAAGGAGAAGGAAAGAGGCAATGGCAGAGGCCAAGATGGGCTAGCATTCAAGAGACCCTTCCAGATGGGACACTTTGGGGCCGTCTTTCTTTAAAACTTTGCTCTGTTTACTTAAACATTACTTGTTTCCTCTCTTGCTTTCAGCAGTGCTCTCAACTGAAGGAACTATAGATAGGAATTACTCCTTTACCCAAGGGACTTTGAGCTGCCTTTTATAGTATCTATTAATCTTCTGTGTATCAGAAACTTTTCATTAAGAGCCTTTTGTGCTCAGGCACTGAGAATTTAGCAATGTGCTTCAAATATTAGCTCTAAAAATGGTTACAGATTATAAATCTACATCTTGTACTGCTGCTCCTTGAGGAAAATGAACAGGTCACTTCTGATGCAAAGACTGGAGTCACTTCCTACTCCGTCCTGTCCTGTCCCTTTCCATTCCACTCCATTCGATTTCTATTTCTATACAAGCAGCCTAAATGAGAAGACTGTGTTCCAGAAGTAAATCTAGAAGTCAGTTATTTAAAATGTGGATAATATTTTCTCATAGAATTTAATCTCACAAAAACATAGTTCAACTCCTGTGCTTTTGACAGAGGCCCTGGGGAAGGGGCCCCACTATGTAACTAGAAGAGAAAGCCATGGCTCTGGGGAAAGCCAACATCCCTTCTCCTCCATCCCCAGGTGCCCAAATACCTGCTGTCTTTATAAGCCAGCCATTTGGATGAACCAATGAGATAAATTAGTTGACCAGAACTCAAGGAGTGAGACAATGAATTAATCTCTCAACCAGCCTACTCGAAGCTACAAAATTTGCTCTAGATTCTTTATACCTCTTTCCAGAAAAAAGCCGTGAACAGAACACTATTCAAATTTGGAGACATCTATGAGATAAACCAGTTAACAGGTTTAATACTGAGTAGGGCTAGAGGTGATGGGGAGAACAGTGGGGTTACAGAGATACAAGGACACTCACAATCGGTCTAACTTGGTTGGAGGAGTTGACAGAACTCTAGCAGGTGAGGTGGTGGGTACAAGTGGAAGCCTTGAAGTCTAAGGTCAGTATTTAGATCAGAGCTGAAAGGTTCTGTCAAAAGGACCAACATGTTTTAAGTTAGTGGAAGAGGCATTCATTAACTAATTAATCAAGTGTTTGTTGAAAACTGTGCAGATGGCAGGGAAATAATGGTAAACAAGATGGTTATAGACTTCAGCCTCTGGAGAGCTTACAATCTAACACAAGAGGTGAGAAAATTCTGGGTTGGGCAGAGACAGGTTGCTATGGGGACCACCTGGAAGAGGGCCAGTCCCTCAGAAGCAGGAGCCAAGGTGGGTTGGGAAGGCTTCCTGGAAGAATATGAATTAGCCAGATGAAGAGAGGCAGAAGCACGTTCCAAGCAGAGGAAACAGCAGAGCCAAAATGTGGCTGTGAGACATCACCTGAGAGACCCTCATTTTCCCCGGAGCTAGAATACAGAAAGAGTGGAGAGATAGGCATTTGGCATTTATCCTTTTCTAGAATTTAGTTTCCTCGAGTGAACCAAAATTTAGACTTTCATGTAAAAGTATTTACTGAATTCCCGCAATAATGGAAATGGCTTAACCAGAAACAGAGTGTTTCGTAACTAATATTAAAACTAGTTTTCAGAAAAGAAACCTATTTACTTTCTGCCACCAATTGGATTTTCCCTAATGTGAACTTTGCATCGGATCTGGAAGTTCTTCTGTTGTTGTTGAAATTGTGTAATTTTAAACCTTTAATAAGCATGTTAAGATAAATTCCTTTTTATATCTAAGAGCTCCTAGAACCAGAGGCAAAAGTTCTGAGAAGCCAAAGAGGGTATTTTCACGCTTTCTCATTATTTGTTTAAAAGTAGCAAAATGTATTTCTTTTTCCCTCCTTAAATGATCAGGCAAACATTTTCTCTAGGGAAATCCTTGAACCAAACAGTATTGCTTTGGTTTCCCTTACTTGCTTCCTCCTTAAAAATGGTTCTGAAGAATGAAGTCCTGGTGGGTATCAGGCACCGAAATGAACTGAACCCTCAGGAGGCAGTTTCACTACCACTTGGCTCTTAATAAAACAGGTAGGAAGTCAGCTTGGTCAGCCTTCACATTTAAATGATCAAAATGCAACTCCTGTTAACATTTCATCATTGTTAATCATATTTCTAAGTGGATTTAACCTTCTTGATGCAAAATTAATATATTTACTTTTAAGGGCCATTTTTTTCTCAATGGGAAGAGGTTGGAATGTTTCAGGAGAGGAGACCGTGGTGTCAAGCAGTAGGTCACTGCTGGAGTTGATTTCATGGTCTGAAGTTTAGGTATTGCCCCAGAGTTATTTTTCATTCAAATTGTGTGTGAGCATGAAGCTAATTTATTATTCATTTCTAAGAGATTTTTAAAATAGGAATTTGAATATTTGAATGACAGAATTTTAAGGGAAAAGTGCAGAGATTTAATGTCTAGTTCATTCATAAATATGACTCATAATGAATCATGTAGCGTCTTTATCTCTCCATTTTCTTTTGCAGCTAAATAGCCATGATGTCACACCTGTTCTTTGCTACAGCTTAAATGGGCTGGGAAGTACTCTCAGGCCCTTGATAATTGCAGCTAACACTTATTGAGGATGTAACCTGTGCCCAGCATTGTGCTAAGTGCCTGACATGTAGTGTCTTGCTGTGCTGAGATCGCCCAAATAATCCTGTAAGGCAGGTGTATACAAATCTGCCCATTTTACAGAGGAGGAAACTGAGACAGAGCTTGAATGAGTGGCCTATATTTGCATCGTTAGTAAGAGGAAGATCCCAGATTTGACTGGGATGAACTGATTAGATAATCAGAGTTTCAGAGCCTGTGCTCTTCAGTCTTCTGCATACTGCCTTTCTTGACAAAAATGACTAGGTAGAATTTCATCTACCATTCTGGGAACATGGTGTTTTGTGATTTAAAGACAGAATTTCCCTAAAGTGGACTTGATCAACTAGATACAGAATCCATGCTGATTAAATATCCATGAGGCAGTTTATAGACTTCTTCATGGAGATTTCCCAGAGAAAAGGATTCCTGGATGGAATCACTCATGGAGACGCAAACACTCGTCAGATATGCAGGAATGCAGTAAGACTGCTTTCACTATCACCCCACTTCACTCTTGTTCCTACATGGAAACACCCTTTATAACAACCCTTTAGAGAAGTCTTTATGAAACATTTGGGTCATATTCATGATAATTCTTCAACATTAGATTTCCACGGAAGCTTTATTTTGAAGCTGATGAGTGCAGAATGAATTGTTAAGAATTTAAGACAAAGTTTCCATAGTAAATGGGAGTTTTCAGCCTTTGTTGTTCAGTTAAAAAAATTGTCTCTGGTCTCAAGGTAGATTGTAAACTAAAAGGCCTTTTAAAAATGTGGCTAAAAAAAAAAAAATGTGGCTAAAAATCACTCTTTAAAATAAATCAACTTTATTGAGACATAATTTACATATAATAAAATGAACCCAACTTAAGTGTGCAGTTAAATGAGTTTTGACAAACGTATACAGTCATGTAACCACCACTGTAATTAAGACAAAACCATTTCCATCATCTACTTCCCAGTCAACACCCGGCCCCATCCCCAGGCAATCACTGATTTGCTTTTTGCCACTATAGATTAATTTTGCCTTTTCTAGAATTTTATATAAATAGAACCATTTAATCATTATTAATTTGTGCTTCTTTCTCACATCATAATGTTTTCAGAATTCACCCATGTTGTTGTATGTTTCAGTCATTTGTCCCTTTTTATTGCTGAGTAGTATCCTGTTGTGTGGATATACATACCACAATTTATTTATCCATTCACCTGTGGTACATACCACAATTTATTTATCCATTCATCTAGTTTAGCTATTACGAATAAAGCTGGTGTGAACATTCATGTACAAGTCTTTATATTTTCTTTTCTCTTAGTTAAATGTTTAGGAGTGGGATTGCTGGGTTGTTTTTGTTTAGCTTTATGTTACATTTAACTTTATATGTTTTCCTAAGTGGTTATACCTTTTTACATTCCCGCCAGCAATGTATGTGAGTTCCAGTTGCTCTCTATCCTTGCCAACACTTAAAATTGTCAAAATCACTGTCTTTTAAAAATGTATGTTTTTAACTTTTAAAAGCAAGTAAAAGACAGCCTCTTGAGAGAGCTAACTTTAAAAGACAAGTTCTGTCCATATTGGAAAGGTCAACAAATTCACTCTCTGGCAGTTAGTCGGGGGAGGAAAGTGCTTTGCATCTGTTTTTCTGGAACTGAGCTATTGGCAGCATTAACTGGAGTCCCTTGGCTTAAAACCACTGTCAGGAGATTCTTTGAGAGGGAGAGGGGAGGTGATTTCTTGTCCCCCTAGAGACATTACAGAGCCATACTAATGACTTAAATGATGGTTGTTCCCTCATATCCAGGACTTTATATGGTGTCCAGATGTTTCACATGCTTCAGAGATTACTGTGGGTTAGCCCTGTCTCCAAACTTAATACTTGGCTGGGAGAGACCATCTGTTTATTCTTCTGGATATAGATAATGCTGGATACAGAGTAGATGTCCAACAAGTCCCTCTTGTTGCTTATTTACTTTTCATAAGAGTCCCAGATGAATAAAGAATCAAACACAGTAGCAGTGGCGGGCCTCCCAGTTAACATAATAAACATGACGTGACATGAATCTTGTGCTGCCTTGTCATTAGGGTTCTGTTAACCACAGTCCTTCGAGTCCTTTGCCATTAAGGAAAACGGCGCCAACTTTTGGAATGGAAAGGCTGAAGTTTAGAGGTGCCTTATGTTTGGCCTACTTCATCTGACAGAAGACTCAGTAGTTAAACCAACTGATAATTGCTTGAGAGAGACACAGCATGAATTCTAATTTGTAAGAATTAATGTTGGACTCTCAGAATCTATTCCACGTCTGCCACTGAGGCAGGCAGTGGAGACACAAAAATGAGAGACACCCCTCCCCCACCCTCCTACCCCCAACCCCGCTCAGTGGAGGGGAAAGACTAGAAAGCCAACTGCACAATCGAGTGTGCGTGTGTGCGGTAATAGGGCTAAGTACGGGGCTTCCTGAGAGTACAGAGGAGGGGCACCTATCACAGGCTCAGATCCATTCCATGAATATTTGTGTGGCTGCTGTGGACCAGGCACTGGCTTATGGGAGCCATTTACCTTCACAGACCTTCTAGTCTTGTGGGAAGGTGGACGGAAAGCCAGTAAAGCAAGTGAAGCAAGTGGAGACTGTCACAGGGAAGGGAGGGAGCCTGTGGCAAAGGGGTTCGTCCTGGTTTGGAAGGACTTGAAGCATGGTGGGAGTTGGGGAAGGGCTCTGACGGGAGGGTGGTGAGGGGAGGAGGGTTTCAGGTGAAACAGCACATGGAAAGTACTAGAATCCAGTGGGAATGTAGGGTGTGCCAGGAAAGGGAAGAAGACCCGTAAGACCAGAGCTCAAAGGCGCTTGTCAGATGGCACATGAACAGTCCTCTGGTGTGGAGGAGCAGGGGCCAAACCGGAGGGGGTGAGCGTGGATGCAGGGTCGTGGGGCAGGATGTCAACTCCGGCTTTTAGTGGAGGGCTTGAACTGAGTATGAACCAGCTTAAGATAACAGTTCTATCAGCATCCTGCACCCCTAAATACAACCCATCAAAACGTGTTAATGCTTACGCATTTTAGCCAGCAAACTTACTGTTTTACTTGGATCTTTAAGTAAAGCCTCCCTTCCCCCATATCATATAAGTTAACACTTCTCTTAATACTGTATTCCACGAACAGAACTAGCCATTTAATAGAAAAAGCCACGGGGAACTGTGGCAGAGCTGACCTTGAAATCAGGGCTCTGGTCATTCTTCTGTTCTCTCCTATGGACATATTTTCTTCAATAAAAGGTCTTATCAAACTTCCCAGAATCTGGAATTTCTTCACTCTCTTATTTTGGATTAAGTCTTCATATTTTTCACAACTGGGCAAATTTTCAGAACTCCCCCCATTTCAAACACTCCAGGTGTTTTATCTGTTTTGTTGCCCAGATTGTAGAGCAGTGCCTGGAACATAGAGGTATTCAATGAATATGTCCCGAATGAATGAATGAATGAAAGAAAACATTGACAGTGAACAGACACTAAGAAATTTGGTCTAATTTTGTGTTCTTCCTAACACACAATTATCCTTACTTCCTATAAGCTATTCCTCCCAGTTTGAACTCCAAACTTTAGTAAAACAACCCTTGAAAATTCAGTTATTGATTCTGAAACCTAAATGTTCTGCCTGCTCCCCACCTCAACCACCTTTCCTTATTGCTTTTTAGAAATAATTGACTACTGGGGACAAATGCTCCCTGCTTTTTAAAACCTATGCTTGATTGCTCCAAGGGCAGAACAAAAATTCTTCCTGTGTCTTTTTTCCTAATTTTTAACCTATATGATGAAAAAGTATTATCTTTATTTGTAATGTGCTACTAATTTTGTATCACTTTACAACCATCAATTCTTATCACCTCCTGGTAGAGGAGACAGTGTAGATTTATATAATCCACGGGCAGGTAGCCGATCCTTTCACATTTGCCTGAGCTATGAGACTTGCTCTCTGGAAAAGTGTTTGTTAATGAATGGAGGGCCAATTACGTTTTATATATCAAAAGTGTCATTGTCCTTATTCAAAGATGCTGTAGCAGCCACCTGCTAGAGAGTCGAGTTCGGAACAGCTCTGTCTCCAGAATGTCTGGAGGGCACATAACACATGATTTGAATGTTTCTTTAGCCCATTTGGAAGTTAAATTGAAGTTAACGTTAAATTGCAGCATTTGTACCATTTTCCTTTAAACCTCAGGTGAAAGTCTCAGGTTGGCCCTTGAGAAGGCAGTGACAAGCTAGCTGGTTCTTCCAGGCTTCTGACTAATATGGTTACAAGTATGGGCTGGTGACAACCACCCAGTGTCTGGCAGTGTGGGAAAAAGAGCCCTGCACTGGGCCCAGGTTTGGGGTGTTTTGTGTTTCTGGTTTAAGCAGTTCCGTGACCTTGGGAAGGCTAGCTTCCTCTCTGGCAAAACAAACAGGTCAAGGCTGCATCTTCCTGGCCTGTCTCATGGAGCTATTGTGAAGACCCCAAGGAATGCGTGGAAGTGCTGTGACAAGACAAAGCACTGTCTAAATGAATGCAAAGTAGCATTTTGGAATGTGGTGAAGTTTTTGGTGGGCAAGGCAAAGAGAGCCAAAGGTGATCATTCTAAGAACAGAGCTGTCTGCGACTCTAGCACTCCATAGGTATTTGAGTTGGTCCCAAACTAGTGACCAGGGAGAAACAGCAAGTGTCTCATGTGGCAGTGGGATCGCCTTTACCATTTCTGGTCCAGAATCACCAGGTAAAAAGGGTTTCCTTCATCTGGCTGCACTCTCTACCTCTTCTAGGGTGACTGCACGCCCAGTTTACTCCTGCTGTATCCCTTTTACTCTTAATGGTGTCGCACTTCAGATGATAAGTTATATAGTCACCCTATTTACGAGGCATTTGACCAGGTACTTATAGAGTAAATAGGAAGCTTGAATGTCACAGGATTTTCAAGACTCTGAGGCCCAGTAGACACCACTATTCTGGACCAGGAGCCAGCTTTTTGCACTCATCTTTTCTCTGCTGTTTAATAACTAGTCATTATCACACCATAGTTCTTCATTCTTTTGTTTAGAAGTCTTCTTGCTCATGGAAATGGGGAAGGAGAGTCCGTTTTCTGAGAGTCTCTCTTCAGAGGACAGACATTTTAGCCATGTAATTAATGAATAAGTGTGAATAAATTTAGGGCAGGCAAGATAATGACACCCCCACCCCCATCAGTATGTCCACATCCTGATCCCTAGAATTTGTGAATATGTTACCTTACGTGGCAAAAGGAATTTAGGTTGCAGATGGAGTTAAGGTTGCTAATCAGCTGGCCTTAAAATAGAGACTTTATCCTGGATTATCTGGGTAGATCTAAGGTAATCACAAGGTTCCACAAAAGTGGAAGTGGAAGGCAGAAGAGGAGATGAGAGTGATGTGGTCTGAGGAATTGTCTGGCCATGGCCGGCTTTGAAGATAGAGGAAGGGGGCCACGAGCCAAGGAATGTAGGAAGTCTCTATAAGCTGGAAAAGGTAAGGAAAGGGATCATCCCCTGGAGCCTCCAGAAAGGGATGCAGCTGTGCCAACACATTGATTTAGCTTAGTGAGACCCATGTTGGACATCTAACCTATTAACTGTAAGGTAATAAATTTGTGTTGTTTTGAGCCACTAAGTGTATGGTTTAATAGAAATACTAGAAAACTCATAAGAGAAAACTAATAATAATGGAAAACAAATAATGGAAAACTAAAACAGCACTCATCAGTCAACAGTTATCTATTGGATATTTGTCACGTGTCCAGTACTATACTTAATGCTGTGGGGAAATCCCAGGGAAATAGAATGCACGGGCCTGCCCTCAAGGGGCACACTTACACTAGTGCATGGAGAACATTTAGAGAACAATTAATGAGAGTGCTAATTAAATGCTAAATATACTGGGAAAAAGAATTTGAAAAAAGAGATTGTAGGAGAGTGTATATAAGCAAGGTGGGTAACGGGTAAGAATGATGAATGAATGGGAAACTTTGAGGGTTTCTATTTGATGATAATCTCAGACTCCCAAGGAACTTTTTAATCAATGTGTTTAGTTGCTGTGTGATGGGGTTCTACATGGCACACTGAATAAACATTGCATTTCCTCTAGGCACAGTCTTAGGCTCTTTTCTCTTCCCACTCTCCATTGTCTGCTCAGGTGTTCTTATCTGTATAACATATAAATGCCAGAGTGGGTGAATGGTGGCTCCCAAACATATGTTCACATCCTCATCCCCTGGAACTTATGAACGTGGCCTTATATGGAAAAAGGGCCTTCATGTATGTAATTACATTGCGGATCTTGAGACGAGACCATCCTGGATTATCTAGAGGGTCCCTAAATAAAATGACAAGTGTTCTATAAGAGACAGAGAGATACACACATACAGATGAGAAGGCACACGGAAGAGGAGAAGGCAATTTGAAGACAGAGGCAGAGATTGGAGCACTGTGGCCACAAGCCAAGGAACGCCAAGGATTGCTGGAAGCCGTCAGAGGCTGGAAAAGGCAAGGAAGGATTCTTCCTAGAGCCTTCAAAGGGAGCATGGCCCTGCAGACATCTTGATTTTGGACTTCTAGCCTCAAAAACAGTGAGAGAACAAATTTCTGTTGTTTTATCCACCAAGTTTGCGGTAATTTGTTACGGTAGCCCTAGGAAACTAGTACACATAGCTCAGTGGCCAACCCCACATAGATCTCTTACAGACTCTCTCTCTGGCCCTGAGAGCCCCAGGCCTGTTTATCCGACTGCCTACCTGACATCTCTGGATGTTTCAGAGCCACTTGAAATCCATCATGTCCAAAACTCTTCCCTGTCCCCAAGCCTGCTCCTTTTCCAGTCTCCCCTAGGACACTGAATGACAGACACCACCATCCATTCAGTTGGGCACATCAGAAGCTTAGGAGTTAGTCTTGACAGCTCTCTCTGCTACATCTTGAATGTCCAGTCACCAAGTCCTATTGATTTTACTGTTCAGATATTTCTCAAATATTTCCTTCCCCTTGAATTTCCACCATCATCACCTTTGTCCTTGCTCTGATCATCTCTCACCTGAACTACTGCAACTCCCTCTTAAGTCATCTCCCCACAAAGATGGGTCCTGGCTGCCCCCAGTCTCTTTTCTACCCTGCAGCCATTATGCTGTCTTCAAAATGCAGCTTTGATTATGTTAGCCCCAGCTTAGAACCCTCCAATGATTCCTATTGTGCTTATTACGAAATGAATAGGGACCAAGAAGACGGGCAAGGTTGAACCTCAGGCTGCACCAGGATCGTCTTTGGGGTCTCCTCTTCAGTCAGCCTGGCCTGCTCTATGTTCCCTCCAGCCACAGAGCCTTTGCACATGCTGCTCTCCCTGCTAAGGATGTTCTTTCCTTCCTTCTTTGTCTAGATAACTCTGACTTTCGCTTCTGATCTCAGTGGTTCTTCCTCACGGGCGTTGTCCCTGCATTCCAAACCAGGAAGAAGTTCTCTGATTTTCAGACTTTCATAGTATTCTGTACCTCTCCTTCATAGCTCTTGTCCATGTTGCAATTTTACAATTTTTTGTTATTATTTTATTAATGGATGCCCTCCCTCACTAGACTGTATGCTCCACTGAGAACAGGAGAATTGTGTCCCAGAGCCTAGCACCATGCATAGTAGGTGCTCAATAAATATTTTTGCATGAATTAATGAATAAAATAAGTACTGTATAATTTTACCCATATTCCAAGAAGGCTCTTCCATCATATGCCTTGCCATTTGAGCATCATAGTGAAGGGAGCTAAAAATGTGGTCACCAGGCACACATGGGAAGAGAAAAGGTACCCCTCCCCACACCTTTTTTTTTTTTTTTTAAACCGTTCGGGACTCACCAGCATCATCTGTCTTCTAACTCGCTTGAATATTACAAACTGTCTCTTAGACCTGGTTTTGGAGGAATAAGTGTATAAAGTCTATTTTCAGGAAGCATATGAGTCAGTTAAGCTTTTATTTCCCAAGTGCTATGCCAGCTTCTTGTGATTTCAGCGGGATGCAACAGGTGCACATATTTTTAGCTTTTATGACAAGTATTCTATCCTTATCCTCAGGAGTCCCCAGCCTGAATGCCCTTCATGGAAATGATGCCAGGAGGGGAAGAGCTTACCCACAGCAGTGTGCTTGTGTGGAGAACAGTAAAACTACCAGCAAAACTCCTCCAAAACAAAATCTCAAAAACAAAGAACAAAAAACTCTCTACGTTTCATTGAAGCAAAGGCAAAAACATTAAGTTTTGGCTTATGAAGACAGGACTGTTTTTTTTTTTTTAAGGAAATAAAAGCTGGTTTTCAAAACCCAGTCCATGGTAGCTGTGAAATTAGCATGGAAACAATTGATCCTTGCCTGAAAACAAGACACAGACCACTTCAATATGCTTTGCTTCACCTCCAATTCTCTAGGGAACTTTTCCCATATCGGGTGAAGGTTCTGAAGAGTACTTTAATTAACTTGTATCAAAGAGACGGAATATAAGAAAGAACTGTGCAAAGAGTTCTTTAATTAGTGTATTTTATCAGGTCTTTCCCAGTGTCCATCAGGAAAGTAGTTGGTGGGCTGCCTGGGTCCTTGGTGGTATATTCAGTCAATAAGCTATTCATGACTCTAGCAAGTAGCTAGGTTTTTAAACCAATGGGAATTTGGTGGACAATTTCCCTTTGCTCCCTTTAGCTGCATGGGTAGAATCTATAAACAGTTCTCTTTCGGAGAAACAAAGTGCTGAGGTGAGTAAGTGGCCAGCAGGGTCTGCAGCAGACACACTAATTGCCCTGTTGAAGAAGCATGGGCACAAATTTATTCTTAAATGTAACTAAAGAGAAGTTGTAGTGTTGGATTTGGCAGGGGTGGGGTATGAGGGGGAGAGTGAAGTACCATCATGCGTGATGTGTACAGTATTAATCCAAAGTCCTTTTTTTTTTCCTGGTGTAATTTTGGAGAGTCAGATACATTTCATTGTCTTTCCAGAATGGCAATAAAGCCTAGAGAAAGAAGTCTCTCCTTCAGTAAATCAAAAGTTAGCAGACAAAAGGTCAAAATACCCAAAGCCACAAGAACATTAACACTTTGGATATAAAGATTCCCTAAGAAACAAATGCTTGCCCTCACTTTGGAGAAAGCAGACGCCTTATCTTTGTGAGTTTACAAAATGGAGCCAAACTGTACCCGTAGCCACTTTAACTAAACCAAGGCCTGGATCTTTTAGCAGCCCACAGTCATTAAAGCTCTCAGAAAGCCTCCCAGGAGCCAATGTGCTTGCTTAAGTATATGCTGTAAAAGGTCCCAGAGATTTACAAGGGACTGCTCCATGCTAAACCAGGCACCATCTGATAAACAAGCAATTTTAGCTGCAGGCTAAATGATGCTCTTTGAGGCTTTGATTTACAATGCTGAAGATGATATATTTGTAGTTTGGGGATAGGTTCTGCTAGGGGCTTGCTGTGATTACTCACCCATGAGCAGAATTCAGGGCTCAAGTCTTCAACTTGGAGGTCAGAAAATTGCCAGTGGAATGAGAGAGGGTTGATAAGGTTTATTGAGATGCTAAATAGATATCAAAGGACAAACTTACTAAGCCAGTGGTTTTGAACACTTCTTAAGCTTTCCGGGGACCACAGCTTTTGTTAGTTTGCTTCAGTCCCAAAGATATAAAAATAATCTGCGGAATTGATCTGGTGGTCTAATTTTACTTTCATTACATTTAAAAAGCAAATGTTGGGGCTTCCCTGGTGGCGCAGTGGTTGAGAGTCTGCCTGCCAATGCAGGGCACACGGGTTCGAGCCCTGGTCTGGGAAGATCCCACATGCCGCGGAGCAACTGGGCCCGTGAGCCACAATTACTGAGCCTGCGCATCTGGAGCCTGTGCTCTGCAACAAGAGAGGCCGTGACAGTGAGAGGTCCGCGCACCGCGATGAAGAGTGGCCCCCGCTTGCCACAACTAGAGAAAGCCCTCGCACAGAAACAAAGAGCCAACACAGCCATAAATAAATAAATAAATAAATAAATAAATAAATAAAAAAAAAAAAAATAAAAAAAAAAATAAAAAGCAAATGCGAGTTTTGCTTACTGCTGACGTTTAAAAATAAGAAAAAATGTCCAATTTAGCATTTATGTAATTGCTCAAAAGCTAAGAAATCTGAAGGCAACTTTGAAACAAATCACATCACCTCCAAGAACACTGAGGAATAGACTTAGAGTGCTTGACCCTGCATTAAGAACTTTGAGAATGCTTTTAACACTCACAGTTCCAAGAAGTGATTTGGCAAACTCCTTTGCCCAGAAGTTTTGTATTTACTAAATATGTGAGTGTCCACTAATACTGATGCTGTACTAGTACAAAGATAAATAAAATATGGTTGCTCTGCTTTAGAAGTTTATGGTCCAGTGGAGAAAACCATAGATAATTTCAGTAAAATGTGAGAGGTGTTTAGAGGGAGCTCTGTAGGATGCTGAGGGAGCACGGAGGAGAGAAACCAACTTGTTGGGCTTAAAGGGGATTTAATAGAGAGGGAGCCACCCCCCTGGGTACCCTCCTTCCTGTCCCATGACCAGCCACGCAGCCAAGCACACGGAGAGATGAGATGGAAGGCGGTGTTTCCAGCACCACTGGTATCCTCGCCTGCGGCGCATTCAGAGCTGTGGCCAAATGTTCCTTTACTGAGAAGACTTCAGCCTCCTGGAGTTCTGGTTCAGGCGACACAAGGCAGGTTCAGAAATTGCAGACACAGCTTACTAATAAAGGAATCAGTGGTTAATTAGACGTAAGGCCGTGGGTACAGCCCTAAGGTCAGGGCTGGCTGTGGGCTAGGACCTCAGCACCAACCTTGGCTTTTTGGTCCACTCTTGGAGCGTGCAGGGAACAGCCTCTCCCTCCTATCTCGGGAAAGGACCTGATGAAGTTAGGCAGATCATGGCATGCATGCCAGACACTCAGAATGGTATATTTCCTTCCCAGGAAACTTGTGTTTTTAGAGAGCCCAAAGTCCCATAGGCCTTTGATGATGCAGGAGTGTCTATGGAACTGTCTTTGGGGGAGATTAGAGGTAAGGGAGGTAGTTCTCTCTTTTTGCCAGTCAACTTTCACCGTGCACTATCTCCTCATGGTTGACACAGCCCTGGCTGGGCTTCAAGGTTAGTAGTAGTAAGTAACATTTATTGAGTGCTTACTATGTGCCAGGCACTATTCAAAGGGATACATATATATATATATATATATATATATATATATATATATATATATCTTCAAAACAACCACATGAGGTAGGTACTTTGTAATCTCTGCTTAACATATGAGGAAACCTTTACACTTGCTCATGGTCATATGGCTGATGAGGTCACACTCAGCTGCCTCCCAGAAAGGCTAATTTTGCAGAGAAGGACCTTGAGGTTGGAAATTCAGGGCATCACTGCCCTGACTTCCCAGCTGTTGAATTCTTTAGATTGGTGTTTTAAGTAGGCACTCAGAAATCGTTCCTTTTTAGCCATCCTTCACCCTGATCATCACGTTGCTTCTCTAGGCCTCAGTTTCACAGTCTGGAAAAAAATTGCCCTCCTCCTTCTCCCTCAGAAATAATTGCAACATCAGCTACATAATGCCTGTAAAATACTTAGGACCATGCAAATGAAGGATATTACAGAGACACAAGGTGATGGTATTTTACAGCAGCCCATTAAGACATATCATTATAAAGATAGTGGGTTACATTGAGTTGCATCCTTTCGCCAGATCCTTTCCTGAATTTTAGCATGGAATTGCATATGCTTTAAAAATCTACCCGAGTTAATTGTCTTTATGAACACAGAGCTCTGCGCAAGCTTGACTGGATCTCATAAATTCCCCTGGCCAGAATATTTTTCAAGTATTATAGTGTAATTCACTTTATCATGTCCAGTCTTGGCCTAATAATGCACAACTCCCAGGAGCCAAATATATTTCATGAAGCTTACAATTACTTTTATAAAAGTTGCAGTAAAGTATAATGATTTTTAATGGCATCAATGATACCATTGTATATATCAGTTTCAGTTTTGAAGTAGACTTAAGTTCAAAGACCCAAGGGGACCATTCTCCTCTCGATGCACTTGTGTTACTGCCATTAATGCTAATGGGACAGACAAATGCTGCTCTAGAGGAGAATATATCTGCCCTTAGGAAGGTAACAGGTTTTAATTAGTAATGCTTTGAATCACACAAAAGCAACTCACCCTCTGTAAACAGCAAGTGTTCTCCGAGACGAGAGCAGGGATCACAGCCTGAGTTACTCGTATGGAATCTTCAAATCTGAGCTTTGTAAATGGTGGAGACACGTCAGCTGAGAATGAGAAAACGAGCCTTGGTTTGGGGAGTGTTGTTGAAATAAAATCACAGAACGAAAGTAGTATTTATTAAATTTCTGAGTGCCTGAGTGCCAAGTAGATCTCTGTAGTGGGGTTATTACAATGACTCTATCTTTGAAAGGAAAGCTCAGTTAACTCTCAAATACTCTGGAAGTGAAGGTCTGATGGTTTAGGGTCCACCTTCATTTGATCACAAGCTTTAAACATAAAAGGGGAAAGTCTTGTGAGGCTTACCCAGCCAGGGGACCCTATGGTGGTTTAGTGCTAGAGCTTGGGCAACAAAGCAGTTTCATGGGAAGTGATTCTTAGGCCGAAAGAATAGACACTGGATGGAGGACAGGAAGTAGAAAGGGGCGAGCATTTTGGCACATTGGCTGCTCCACATCAATTGCTGTCTGGGCAGGTGTCTCTAACACAAGCTTCAGAGTGAGGAGGCCGGAAGGTCAGTTTCCACCTTCTATGGACATACCTCTAGCTTGCTTTCAAGAAACCTATATTTTAAAAAAAATTTTTAAAAATTGAAATATATTTGACATATGACATTTTGTAAATTTAAGGGGTACAACATGATTTGATACATTTATACATTATATTATGATTGCCATTATAGTCGTAATTAGCACCTCTATTATGTCATATAATTATCATTTCTTTTTAGTGGTTGCAATAATTGAGATCTGAAAAAAGAAAAATACATGTAATGAAAGAAAAAGAAGCCTATATGTGAAAATACAGTTTTTAGGTGTGACTGTTTACCCTAGATAGTATACCTCAGGTAGAGCATTTAAAATAGAATATGTTCGACACAGGACTTTTGGAAATAAATCTTTCACGAAGTGAGATAAATTTATATTTATCACCTAGTTTAGGTTTTGTAAGGCTAGGCCCAAATGATCACAGATTTTGTGTTAACGTTTAGTGAATCAGTCTGGTTTTACCTCTGAACAAGTAGACTGGATTAGGATGACGATGATACAGAAGTAGGCGTGTGTTTTTCCTTTTTGGTTAAAAAAAAATTTTTTTTTTAGATATTGGAAGGTTAACAAAAAACAGTATTCATTGTGCTTGACCATAATGACTGGAACAAGAAATTTAGTGTTGGAAAGACTCACTTAATATTTGGAGGAAACTCTGATTGGAATAACATTCTACTGGTTATAAGCATACTTTTTTTTTCCATATAAATATTTGGGGAATTCTTTGCTTTAAAAAAACGGAAGAAATTCAGTTATGGAAGAAGAGACTCACATTGCCATTTCACAAAGAAAACTATAAATATGTAAGGTAAGCAGAGTGTTTCGATTTGTTCTTGCTGATCTGTCTCACTTCCCCTCCTGTGACTCTGAAAAAAATCCCATTTATATAAGTATTAAGTTTATAGTAGAAGAAATGTCATAGGCACATTTGCAAGCTCATGAATTCATTATCACACACATTCAGGCTGGAGATGTGAGGTGTAATGTCCTTTTCTCCAAGGTGGCCCCAAAAGATACACTCCACTGTCAGGACGATTTCATTTAGACCCAATTTCCCCAGATCTTGGAGTGTTGCAGATGAATACCTCTGTTCTCTCCACATTTCCCCTCCTGACTGACTAGAGACTGTAAATGTTATTAACTTTGAAGTGTCTATTTATGTCACTCTACAGACTGTAACCCTCCCTCCGCCCCCCCATCCAACAAAGGTTGGGGTTTTAAGTTTGCACATTGGAAGCAGCCTGTTAAATTCTTTTCGATCTTGAAACAGTCCCACTGCACAACACATCAGGAGGGACTGAATGTGAACATCAGCCTTCTTTCTGCCCAAACAGTAGCAAACCTCTCAGACTTCCTGGCTGCATTTCAGTATGGTCGTATCCTTTACCACTACCTTTGATTTTTTTTTTTTTTTTCCCTCACTATTTTGCTATGTTAAAGTTTGATGTTTTTCCACCCCAAATGTTCTTCAGCAGCAGCATAATAAATTCTTAGAGCAACTTGGAGACACATCCTATGAAAACACTCTGGATTACAGAGTTACAGAATTCTTTTGGGAAGTGTGGGAATGGGCTTGATTTTGAATATTTAAACAAATTCAAAGCCCTTATAATTTCTCTACCTAAACACTGGACACTTCAAGATTGTGGTCTCCAGTGATTCTGCCCTTGCCATTGGTTATTGTTTGTGGCAACGAATGAAACTGCCTCAGGTCTCTTGGATCCAGAAATGGAAGCCAGGTGTAGAGAACAATAAAATGACCCTACCAGCCTCAGGACTGTTATTACATCAGAAATAAATAAACTTCTGGTTTAAGCAACTCCAGTTTGGGGGATTCTGATACAGCACAGTAACTAATGCAAGTCATAAGAAAACTGAGTAGAGAATGTCATCCTGTGGATTGTGCCCAGTGTTTGAGTGAAGGCAGGAGCTGGATGGGCATACAAGGGCCTGGGGCTGGGGAGGGGGACCAGGACTGCAAACCAAACCAGTGAGGCTGTGTCTTCTCATACACTGTGAAGCTTCGTTCTCATTGACTCTGGGTTTGGAAAGGTTGAGCTGTTGGGAGGTGTCTTCCAAACCTGCAGCTGGTGGCAGGTTGTGCACTGTGTTGTGACACCATATAACTTCATGTGTTGGTCCCATCTTCTCAACTAAATTGGTGGTTCTCTGAGGGTGGGTTCTGTGTCTGCCACTTTGATATCACTTACAGTGCCAAGCATGTGTTTTCCTTTTAGTTGGGGCTCAGTAAGTAATGGTTTCTTGATTCACTTAAGTGGATGATACACACATTAGAGCAAGAATTAAAGAACTATAAATACCCAAGTATAATTAATGTCTTTCTCATCTGCAGAACTGAAAAGAAACAACTTGCAAGATCCTCCATTTCAGCCTTAATTTTTTTTAAAATTTTTATTTATTTATTTATTTTTGGCTGTGTTGGGTCTTCGTTTCTGTGCGTGGGCTTTCTCTAGTTGCGGCGAGCGGGGGCCACTCTTCATTGCGGTGCGCGGGCCTCTCACTGTCGCGGCCTCTCTTGTTGCGGAGCACAAGCTCCAGATGCGCAGGCTCAGTAGTTGTGGCTCACTGGCCTAGTTGCTCCGCGGCATGTGGGATCTTCCCAGACCAGGGCTCGAACCCGTGTCCCCTGCATTGGCAGGCAGATTCTCAACCACTGCGCCACCAGGGAAGCCCCAACCTTAATTTTATAGGTGAGGAAACTGAGGTCTAAAGAGGTGAAGTGACTCACCCAAGGTCAGGTAGTTAGGGGCAAACCCAGCACTAGTACCCAAACCTGCCGTCTTATAAGAATCACTGTTTATTCTAACTGTGGCTTCATTCAGAAGCTGTTCATGGGTTGGCTAACAGATACGGGACTAGCCTCTTCTGCCCTTCACATTTAAATGGTCATACTTATAATAAACATATTTAAGGGAAATTCTTTTTAATTTTTAAGGAGGAGAATGATTTTTCCAGAGTAGTTGTAATTTGGCAAAATTGGGAGGATTTTTGGGAAGATACACTTCTATTCCTCTGGAAAAGGTATTGGTTAATGGGTTCTTGCTTTATTTTTACTTAGCCGGATGCCTAGGAAGAAATCTAGGACTCTACAAAGTATTCTTAAAGCAAAAGCGACTCCTGTAACTCTTAGACTACAATGTCTATGTTAAAGGATGTAAAGGATATGGGAACTTTGGGGAGGGAGTATCAGTTGAACTCATAATAAAAATATTCAAGATAAAGTTCAGTAATAGACCAGTGATAGAGGGCCAGATAGTATCACCTCAAACTCCTTGGGAGTTCTAGATGGTATCGTGTCCAATCATAATGAAAGGCTGCCACTTAATGTGAAGCTGTAATTTAGAACTCAGTATTTCACAATGCACACTGCGGTCTCTTTAGTGGGTTTTGTCTTCTGGAAAGTATCATAGTGCATTAAGGAAACAATGAAGTGTTACTTGGATAGAATACCTCTGAAGGGCTCTTCAAAAATCCCCACTAGGCCTTTATTTTCCAGAGACTAACTTTGCTCATATCAATACTAAAATGGATCCCAAAGCTTGATAGTGAAGGATGTGGTTTGCAGTTTTTAAAAAATTAAACAGGGACTTCCCTGGTGGTGCAGTAGTTAAGAATCTGCCTGCCAATGCAAGGGACACGGGTTCGAGCCCTGGTCCAGGAAGATCCCACATGCTGCAGAGCAGCAAAGCCTGTGTGCCACAACTACTGAGCCTGCGCTCTAGAGCCTGCAAGCCACAACTACTGAGCCCATGCGCCACAATTACTGAAACCCGCGTGCCTAGAGCCTGTGCTCCGCAACAAGAGAAGCCACCACAATGAGAAGCCTGTGCCGCACAACGAAGAGTAGCTCCTGCTTGCCGCAACTAGAGGAAGCCCTTGTGCAGTAGCGAAGATGCAATGCACCCCCAAATAAAAAATTAATTAATTAATTAATTTAAAAATTAAAAAAAAATTAAACACGAATACCTTCTGGAAAAGGAGTAGATGAGGTGGGGATAGTGGGGTAGTGCTAAGGAGAGGTAAACAGTGGGCACACAAAACCTTAAACTTCATCCACTTGGTAAGGAAAAGTATATTCTGTCAGTCAAGTTTCAGGAAAATTAGGTATGCTCTGAGAATTGTTTTTACAGATATAAGCATGTCTAAATGAAATCTGATTATGTAAATGGTAAAGTGTTTTCTAATTTTCTATCTCATTCCATCAGTAAACCTTGGTCTAGTTTTTATTGGTTTTGGCCAAAGGCCATTACAAGACTTACTAAGCATTGAGGAGGTTTAGTGTGATCTTCAGAATAAATTAATTTACAATTAAAAGATATGGTTGTATAGTACATTTCAATGACTAATCTAGGTAATGGGTTAAATAGGATACAGGCTTTGATTTTAACTAGCAGGTTTATCCCTAAGATTGGCCAAACATCCTAGCAAACATGGGTTAACAAAGACTCAGGAGCCCCCAGTGGCAGAGGGATCGCTTACAGCAGGGAGGGAGATTTGCTTTTTTTTCTCTTCCTGTGGACTGATCCCTTCCTGGCTGCCAGTGTATGTCAGCAAGTTCACAGCCTTTAATTCATTGTAAGCCCCAAAGTTATTGCACACCAGCACACTTCCAAGAAAAGACATGTCACAGAAATCTACGTTACATAATGGGACACCGGTACTAATCAAATCTTGTTGTAGCAGTACTGTCCCATATTAATTAGAGTGATGCTACCAAGACTCTTGGCATTTCTATAGTGACATTTCCTGGATGATTTGACATACTCTGTAGGACATCCTTCTTCATAAAGGTTTATCTTAGGCTGTCTGTGAGATACAGATATCTGGCAAAAAGGACCAAGGCTGGGATGTCAGCTGGGACCTTCTAAACACTTGCTGTTTTTTCTTATGAGTGAAATCAACATAATGATGTTACTACAGTGTCATTACAACTGAGCACTACTGCCTCTCAGTGTTGTGCCATATGGTACTCCAAGCCCAGGAGTAGCTCAGAGGACCGAGACCTACGGACATGAACCAGTAAAGAATTCGGGGTTTTATTACCTTAAGAGGAAGGTCATGATGGAGACATCTCATTTGCCTCTTCAGGATGGATCCCAATTGTTAGATTCCGGATGGTTGGGAGGACAGTGATATGCCTTGTCATCCAACTCCTTCTCCTCTCTTCTTCATTTTTAAGAGGCATAGCGAACCTCCTCAAAGCTTAGTGTCATAATACAACTACAATTTTATTATGCTCATGGATTCTGTGGGTCGGGAATTCAGAAAGGGCAAAGGGCTCTTCTGTGTTTCACATTGTTTGAAATGTCTCAAGCAACTGGGGGTGTCTTAAATGGCTGAGGCTGGATTAGCTGGGGCTGGGGATCCACTTCCAAGGCGACTTCTTCACTCACATGTCTGACATCTGGCTGGGATGGATTGAAGGATCCGTCAGCTGGGACTATTGACCTGAATATCTGTAAGTGGCCTCTCCAGTATGGCGATCTCAGGGTAGTTGGACTTCTAACATGGAGGCTCAGGGCTCCATGATAAATATCTAGCAAACAACGTGGAAGCTGTGTGGCCTTTTATGATCCAGCCTCTGAGGTCACTGGCATCACTTTTGGAATTCTTTATGAATCAAAGCAGACACAAGCATTCCAGACACGTAGATCCAACCTCCTGACAGGAGGAATGTCATAGAATTTGCAGGCATCTTTTAAAATTTCCACATGAGCTTTCAGGTTGGTCTGGGAAAGCTCCAAGTACCTTTGGTGGCTGTGGATGAGAGCAGCCCATTCATGAACTAATCTGTTTCTTTTCTAATCCTACCCTAAGGTAGGGGACTGCCCTCCTGTACTAGTTAGGGTAAAGCTGAAACCAAGACATCCCAGAATAGTGACTCAGATAAAATAGAAGTTTATTCTTCTCTCATGTAACAGTCCAGCTGTAGGTAGTGAGATCCAGGGTAGTTAGGTAGCTCTGATCCATAAGGTCACTCAGCGGTTCAGATTCCTTCCATCTTGTTGTTTCATCATTCCTCAGAGTGTTGTCCTCTTCCATGTTGTCAAGTGTGGTTTATTGTCACCAGGTTTGCATTCTAGCACATGGGAAGGGGCAAGAGAAAATGGAAGGTAAACAACTTCCTTTTAAGAAAGTGACATAGAAGTTAAGCACATGTGTAGCACAGGGAACTCTACTCAGTACTCTGTAATGGCCTATATGGGAAAAGAACTTTAAAAAGAATGGATATTCACTTTGCAGTTCACCTGACACTAACACAACATAGTAAACCAACTATACTCCAATAAAAATTAAAAAAATAAAATAGGGAAAAGAAGTTAAGCACATCCCTTCCATTTACAATCCATTGGCAATAGTTTTGTAATATGGGTATGCCTAGCTGGGAGGCTAGGGAAGGAAGGCTGGGAAATGTAGTCTCTACCTAAGTGTCCATGAGCCCTGATAAAAGTTGTGTGTACCTAGGGTCCTATCACTAAAAAGAAGAAAGAATGGATGCTGGGGGACAATTAGTAGTTTCTGTCACCAGCTTTTGAAACATCCCTGGAATATTTGTCAGGCACATTCAAGAACAGAGGTTGACAAACTTCTTTGGTAAAGGGGAAAACAGTAAATATTTTAGGCTTTCCAGGCCATGAGATGTCTGTCTATATTCGTTTTCTATTGCTGCTGAAACAAATTACCATGAATGTGGTAGATAAAACAACAGAAATTTATCTTAAAGTTCTGTAGGTCAGAAGTCTGACACAGATCTCATTGGGCTCAAATCAGGGCTGCATTCCTTTCTGGAGGCTCTAGGGGAGGATCAGTTTCCTTGCTCATTCAACTTGGCAGAATTCGGTTCCTTGCATACAGCCTCCTACATCTCAGAACCAGCATTGGCCCACGATCCTTCTCATGCTGCCATCTCTCTCATTGGTTACAGCTGGGAAAAGATTCCCCACTTTCAAGAACTCATGTGATTAGTGTGACCCATGTAAAGTAACATATTCATGAGTTCTGGGTATTAGGATATAGATACTTTTGGGGGGAATCATTCAACTCAGCCATTATAGCTCAAAAGTAGTCAAAGGCAACATGTAAATGAATGGGCATGGCTTTGTTAGAATAAAACTTTATTAACAAAAACAGGCAGTGGGTTCAGTTTGGCCCATGTAGTGTAGTTTCTGGCCCTCTTTCAAGAGTATGGAAACCAACTGTTGACTTAGGCCTCTCAGGCAGCCAGAAATCTTGAGTCTCCACCACCCTGGCAGTTAGGTATGCCATATTCTGTGTTATCAGAGCAGCAGTCAATTGCTTCTGTTAAAGCCACTTTTACACTGAATTGTAATTGCTTCCTTCAGTGTCTGGTTTTTGTGCCCAGATTGTGAACACATTGAATGCAGGAACTTTGTCTGACTCATCTTTTACCTTCCCTAGTGCTTAATAACATCCAGCACTTAGTTGGTGCTCAGTAAATGTTCATTAAATAAAGGAAACCTTATGTAATAGCTAAATGAGGGAGGCATAGGCTAAAAAAAACACACACACATACACACACACACACACACAAGTATTTTCCATGTGCTGGGGGAATGTTTTCTCTGGGCAGACCTTCAATTTTGATAAGATTTGGTTGTGTTGGTTTTACTCTGCAGATTAAGTCTGACAACTGTGAGTTTCCATAAAGGTTCCTGAAGATAGATCTTTGAAAAAGTTGAAAACCAATTTTTTGTTGCCTTAATGAAAATGAAAGGGCAAAGCCAGAATTATACATTAGCTGGCAGAGCCAGTAGTATGCATTTGACAGACATTTAATTTCAGCCCGCTTTTGCCAAAATAACAATGTGACCATAAGGAAGTTTGCAAATGAAAATGATATTTTCCTGAGTGTTTTCCCAGACATTGGACTTCAGTGTGGGTTGAAAAGTGCACAGAAAGGTTTTTGACCTGCCAAGCCATGAGTTCAGCTGTTGTAGGATAAACACAAAACTGATGACATTAACAACATCTGAGGCTAAAGTGGGTCAGGAATCCATCTCTATCTTATTTATGTGGGGTGTTCTCTCATTTACAGCCTGAGGCCAAAATAAGAACTTTATAGGTGTATAGGTATTTGGGTTCTTTCACTGAAAGTCATTTTATATGTAAAGTATTACAAGAACAACTTCTTTCCTCCCAGATGTTCAGTGAAATTAAGATACACAGAGGGCACTTTGTTCAACAACCAAGAACCAGTCTTAGGTTGGGACCCAGCATGGAGGCTTATTAAATTATAAAACTGTGTAAGACATGGCCTAAGGCTACTCCACCCAGTTGAACTTGGCTCAAGTCTCGTAGGTAGATTGAAGAAAAAGAGGCTAAATTCTTAGTATGAAGTTATGCATTTAAAGAACTTGCTTACACTTATATTTCCACTCCAAGGTGGTAGGTCTAGAATTCCTTAAACTACTCTTTCTGTCTAAGGGAACCTTTTGAACACCCCACCTCCACCTTTCTGCTTTCCTGGCTTCCATCAAACAAACCTCTTTCCCTCAAATTATGGTCAGTGGCACAGTCAGCGTGGCCATTGAATCATTGTACTTGCTAATAAAAACATTAAGATACCAGACCAAACACTAGCTTTCTGGGAATGCCCTTAATGCTGACATTAAACCACTAAAATTGTGTTTTGGAGCACAGCCCTCCAACCAATGATAGGGTCCTGCCCAAATTGTAAAAGCTTTTATGCTGAAATTGTCAGACTCGTTAAAGCCTGCATGGACTGTGTCTGTTGTTCTCTCTGCTTTTCTCCCTCATCTGTTAGGATGACTTGTACAGAAAATGAAAACCAAAGTTCTTACAAAAAAAGCCAAAGCCCCACTTGATATAATTTACCCTTCCCAAGACTGTATTAGCTACCAGCCAGCCCCTTAACTCCTTCTGGGAATTTGGCATGAAATTGATATTTTCTCTGGCACAGCTCAGCCCTGTCCTTTGCAGGGCAAGCTATGCATGCCGTACCGAACTCTCTCCCCCGGTTTCCCATCACCCAGAAAGTCTCAAAAGTATTAACCATTAGACCTGGACATTGTGGTAGGTAACTCTTTGAAGCCCTATGCTTGGTATTGGCAGGCCATGCTGATTTAAAAACACATGCCTTTTCAAAAATATCCTCCAACCATTTCCTTAACCAATTTTAGTCTGATGTTTCACCTTCCTGTGACAGACTTTACATTTTTATTATTTATGAGCTTAGGTAATTTTTTATAAAGTAAATGCAGTAAAAGAAGAGACCTGTTAGGTTTTCTTCTTTGTAAGGTCATTTTCTGTTATGGGCTGAATTGTGCCCTCCCACCCCCCAAATTCATGTGTTGAAATGCTAACTTCTGGTACCTCAGAATGTGACTATATTTGGAGATAGGGCCTTTAAAGAGGTGTTTAAGGTAAAATGAGGTTATATGGGTGGGCCCTAACCCAATACGACAGGTTCTATATAAGACAAGATTAGGGTACAAACACACACACACATAGGGAAGACCATGTGAAGACACAGCAAGAATGGCCACCTACAACCCAAAGAGAAAGGCCCCAGAAAATAAAACCAACCCTGCAAACACCTTGATGTTGGACTGCTAGCGTCTAGAATTGTGAGGAAATAAATCTATTGTTAAAGCCACCCAGTCTGTGGTATTTGCTATGATAGCCCTAGCAAACTAATGCATTTACTATGAATTTTGTTCTTTTTTTCCCTAATGAACACTGATCACGCTTTTTTTTTTTAAACATCTTTATTGGAGTATAATTGCTTTACAGTGGTGTGTTAGTTTCTGCTTTATAACAAAGTGAATCAGCTATACATATACATATACCCCCATATCTCCTCCCTCTTGCATCTCCCTCCCACCCTCCCTATCCCACCCCTCTAGGTGGTCACAAAGCACGGAGCTGATCTTCCTGTGCTATGCGTCTGCTTCACACTAGCTATCTATTTTTACATTTGGTAGTGTATATATGTCATGCCACTCTCTCACTTTGTCCCAGCTTACCCTTCTCACTCCCCATGTCCTCAAGTCCATTCTCTACGTCTGCGTTTTTATTCCTTTCCTGCCTCCAGGTTCTTCAGAAACTTTTTTTTTTCTTTTGATTCCATATACATTTGTTAGCATACGGTATTTGTTTTTCTCTTCCTGACTTACTTCACTCTGTATGCCAAACTCTAGGTCCATCCACCTCACTACAAATAACTCAATTTCATTTCTTTTTATGGCTGAGTAATATTCCATTGCCTATATGTGCCACATCTTCTTTATCCATTCAGCTGTCGATGGACACTTAGGTTGCTTCCCTGTCCTGGCTATTGTAAATAGGGCCGCAGTGAACATTGTGGTACATGACTCTTTTTGAATTATGGTATTCTCAGGGTATATGCCCAGTAGTGGGATTGCTGGGTCATATGGTAGTTCTATTTTTAGTTTTTTAAGGAACCTCCATACTGTTCTCCATAGTGGCTGTATCAATTTACATTCCCACCAACAGTGCAAGAGGGTTCCCTTTTCTCCACACCCTCTCCAGCATTTATTGTTTGTAGATTTTTTGCAGATGGCCATTCTGACTGGTGTGAGGTGATACCTCATTGTAGTTTTGATTTGTATTTCTCTAATGATTAGTGATGTTGAGCATCTTTTCATGTGTTTGTTGGCTATCTGTATATCTTCTTTGGAGAAATGTCTATTTAGGTCTTCTGCCCATTTTTGCATTGGGTTGTTTGTTTCTTTGATATTGAGCTGCATGAGCTGCTTGTAAATTTTGGAGATTAATCCTTTGTCAGTTGCTTCATTTGCAAATATTTTCTCCCATTCTGAGTATCATCTTTTCATCTTGTTTATGGTTTCCTCTGCTGTGCAAAAACTTTTAAGTTTCATTAGGTCCCATTTGTTTATTTTTGTTTTTATTTCCATTTCTCTAGGAGGTGGGTCAAAAAGGATCTTGCTGTGATTTATGTCATAGAGTGTTCTGCCTATGTTTTCCTCTAAGAGTTTGATAGTGTCTGGCCTTACATTTAGGTCTTTAATCCATTTTGAGTTTATTTTTGTGTATGGTGTTGAGTGTTCTAATTTCACTCTTTTACATGTAGCTGTCCAGTTTTCCCAGCACCACTTATCGAAGAGGCTGTCTTTTCTCCATTGCATACTCTTGCCTCCTTTATCAAAAATAAAGTGACCATATGTGAGTGGGTTTATCTCTGGGCTTTCTAGCCTGTTCCATTGATGTATGTTTCTGTTTTTGTGCCGGTACCACACTGTCTTGATTACTGTAGCTTTGTAGCATAGTCTGAAGTCTGGGAGCCTGATTCCTCCATCTCTGTTTTTCTTTCTCAAGATTGCTTTGGCTATTCGGGGTCTTCTGTGTTTCTATACAAATTGTGAAATTTTTTGTTCTAGTTCTGTGAAAGATGCCATTGGTAGTTTGATAAGGATTGCATTGAATCTGTAGATTGCTTTGGGTAGTATAGTCATTTTCACAGTGTTGATTCTTGCAGTCCAAGAACATGGTATATCTCTCCATCTGTTTGTATTATCTTTAATTTCTTTCATCAGTGTTTTATAGTTCTCTGCATACAGCTCTTTTGTCTCCTTAGGTAAGTTTATTCCTAGATATTTCATTCTTTTTGTTGCAATGGTAAATGGGAGTGTTTCCTTAATTTCTCTTTCAGATTTTTCATCATTAGTATATAGGAATGCAAGAGATCTCTGTGCATTAATTTTGTATCCTGCTACTTTACCAAATTCATTGATTAGCTCTAGTAGTTTTCTGGTAGCATCTTTAGGATTCTCTATGTATAGTATCATGTCATCTGCAAATAGTGACAGCTTTACTTCTTCTTTTCTGATTTGGATTTCTTTTATTTCTTTTTCTTCTCTGCTGCTGTGGCTAAAACTTCCAAAATTATGTTGAATAATAGTGGTAAGAGTGGACAACCTTGTCTTGTTCCTGATCTTAGTGGAAATGGTTTCAGTTTTTCACCATTGACAACGATGTTGGCTCTGGGTTTGTCATATATGGTCTTTATTATGTTGAGGTAAGTTCCCTGTATGCCTACTTTCTGGAGGATTTTTATCATAAATGGGGGTTGAATTTTGTGAAAAGCTTATTCTGCATCTATTGAGATGATCATATGGTTTTTCTCCTTCAGTTTGTTAATATGGTGTATCACATTGATTGATTTGCATATATTGAAGAATCCTTGCATTCCTGGGATAAACCCCACTTGATCATGGTGTATGGTCCTTTTAATGTGCTGTTGGATTCTGTTTGCTAGTATTTTGTTGAGGATTTTTGCATCTATGTTCATCAGTGATATTGGCCTGTAGTTTTCGTTCTTTGTGACATCTTTGTCTGGTTTTGGTATCAGGGTGATGGTGGCCTCATAGAGTGAGTTTGGGAGTGTTCCTCTCTCTGCTATATTTTGGAAGAGTTTGAGAAGAATAGGTGTTAGCTCTTCTCTAAATGTTTATAGAATTTGCCTGTGAAGCCATCTGGTCCTTGGCTTTTGTTTGTTGGAAGATTTTTAATCACAGTTTCAATTCAGTGCTTGTGATTGGTCTGTTCATATTTTCTATTTCTTCCTGGTTCAGTCTCAGAAGGTTGTGCTTTTCTAAGAATTTGCCCATTTCTTCCAGGTTGTCCATTTTACTGGCATATAGTTGCTTGTAGTAATCTCTCATGATCCTTTGTATTTCTGCCGTGTCAGTGGTTACTTCTCCTTTTCCATTTCTAATTCTATTGCTTTGAGTCTTCTCCCTTTTTTTTCTTGAAGAGTCTGGGTAATGGTTTATCAATTTTGTTTATCTTCTCAAAGAACTGGCTTTTAGGGCTTCCCTGGTGGTGCAGTGGTTGAGAATCTGCCTGCCAATGCAGGGGACACGGGTTCGAGCCCTGGTCTGGGAAGATCCCACATGCCGCAGATCAACTAGGCCCGTGAGCCACAACTACTGAGCCTGCGCGTCTGGAGCCTGTGCTCCGCAACAAGAGAGGCCGCGATAGTGAGAGGTCTGCGCACCGCGATGAAGAGTGGACCCCGCTCGCCGCAACTAGAGAAAGCCCTCGCACAGAAACGAAGATCCAACACAGCCAAAAATAAAATATAAAAAAAAATAAAAATAAAAATAAATTAAACAACTTAAACCATTATTTAAAAAAAAAAAAAAAGAACCAGCTTTTAGTTTTATTGATCTTTGCTATTGTTTTCTTCATTTCTTTTTCATTTATTTCTGATCTGATCTTTTTGTTTTCATTCCTTCTGCTAACTTTGGGGTTTTTTTGGTTCTTCTTTCTCTAATTGCTTTAGGTGTAAGGTTAGGTTGTTTATTTGAGATGTTTCTTGTTTCTTGAGGTAGGATTGTATTGCTATAAACTTCCCTCTTAGAACTGTTCTGCTGCATCGCACAGGTTTTGGGTCGTCCTGTTTTCATTGTCATTTGTTTCTAGGTATTTTTGGATTTCCTCTGATTTTTTCAGTGATCTCTTGGTTATTAAGTAGTGTATTGTTTAGCCTCCATGTATTTGTAGTTTTTACAAATTTTTTCCTGTAATCGATATCTAGTCTCATAGTGTTGTGGTCAGAAAAGATACCTGATACAATTTTAGTTTTCCTAAATTTACCAAGGCTTGATTTGTGACCCAAGATATGATCTGTCCTGGAGAATGTTCCATGAGCACCAGAGAAGAAAGTGTGTTCTGTTGTTTTTGGATGGAATGTCCTATAAATATCAATTAAGACCATCTTCTTTAATGTGTCATTTAAAGCTTGTGTTTCCTTATTTATTTTCATTTTGGATGTTCTGTCCATTGGTGAAAGTGTGGTGTTAAAGTCCCCTACTACGATTGTGTTACTGTCTATTTCCCCTTTTATGGCTGTTAGCATTTGCCTTATGTATTGAGGTGCTCCTATCTTGGGTGCATAAATATTTACAATTGTTATACCTTCTTCTTGGATCGATCCCTTGATCATTATATAGTGTCCTTCTTTGTCTCTTGTAATAGTCTTTATTTTAAAGTCTATTTTGTCTGATAGGAGAATTTCTACTCTAGCTTTCCTTTGATTTCCATTTGCATGGAGTATCTTTTCTGTCCCCTCACTTTCAGTCTGTATGTGTCCCTAGGTCTGAAATGGGTCTCTTGTAGACAGCATATATACAGGTCTTGTTTTTGTATCCATTCAGCCAGTCTATGTCTTTTGGTTGGAGCATTTAATCCACTTATATTTAAGGTAATTATTGATATGTATGTTCCTGTCCATTTTCTTAACTGTTTTGGGTTTGTTATTGTAGGTCTTTTCCTTCCTTGTGTTTCCTGCCTAGAGAAGTTCCTTTAGCATTTGTTATAAAGCTGGTTTCGTGGTGCTGAATTCTCTTAGCTTTTGCTTGTCTGTAAAGGTTTTAATTTCTCTGTCGAATCTGAATGAGATCCTTGCTGGGTAGAGTAATCTTGGTTGTAGGTTTTTCCCTTTCATCACTTTAAATATGTCCTGCCACTCCCTTCTGGCTTGCAGAGTTTCTGCTGAAAGATCAGCTGTTAACCTTATGGGGATTCCCTTATGTGTTATTTGTTGTTTTTCCCTTGCTGCTTTTAACATTTTTTCTTTGTATTTAATTTTTGATAGTTTGATTAATATGTGTCTTGGCATGTTTCTCCTTGGATTTATCCTGTATGGGACTCTTTGCGCTTCCTGGACTTGACTGACTATTTCCTTTCCCATATTAGGGAAGTTTTGAACTCTAATCTCTTCAAATATTTTCTCAGTCCCTTTCTTTTTCTCTTCTTCTTCTGGGACCCCTGTAATTTGAATGTTGGTGCATTTAATGTTGTCCCAGAGGTCTCTGAGACTGTGCTCAATTCTTTTCATTCTTTTTTCTTTATCTGCTCTACAGTAGTTATTTCCACTATTTTATCTTCCAGGTCACTTATCCATTCTTCTGCCTCAGTTATTCTGCTATTGATTCCTTCTAGAGAATTTTTAATTTCATTTATTGTGTTGTTCATCATTGTTTGCTCTTTAGTTCTTCTAGGTCCTTGTTAAACGTGTCTTGTATTTTCTCCATTCTATTTCCAAGATTTTGGATCATCTTTACTATTATTACTCTGAATTCTTTTTCAGGTAGACTGCCTATTTCCTCTTCATTTGTATGGTCTGGTGGGTTTTTCCCTTGCTCCTTCATCTGCTGTGTGTTTCTCTATCTTCTCATTTTGCTTAACTTACTGTGCTTGGGACCTCCTTTTCGAAGGCTGCAGGTTCGTTGTCCCCATTGTTTTTGTTGTCTGCCCCCAGTGGCTAAGGTTTGTTTAGTGGGTTGTGTAGACTTCCTGGTGGAGGGGACTTGTGCCTGTGTTCTGGTGGATGAGGCTGCATCTTGTCTTCTTGGTGGGCAGGAACATGTCCATTGGTGTGTTTTGGGGTGTCTGTGACCTTATTATGATGTTAGGCAGCCTCTCTGCTAATGGGTGGGGTTGTGTTCCTATCTTGCTAGTTGTTTTGCATGGGGTGTCTAGCACTGTAGCTTGCTGTTTGTTGAGTGGAGCTGGGTCTTAGCGTTGAGATGGAGATCTCTGGGAGACCTTCCGCCTTTTGATATTACGGTGAGCTGGGAGGTCTCTGGTGGACCAGTGTCCTGAACTCGGCTCTTCCACCTCAGAGGCTCAGTCCTGACACCTGGCTGGAGCACCAAGACCCTGTCAGCCACATGGCTCAGAAGAAAAGGTAGAGAAAAAAAAAGAAAGAAATAAAAAAATAATAAAATAAAATAAAGTTATTAAAAAAATTATTAAAAATAAAAAACATTAAAAAGTTATAAAGAAAGAAAGAAGAGAGCAACCAAACCAATAAACAGATCCACCAATGATAACAAGCACTAAAATATACTAAAAAGAAGAAAACAAAAAAATGGACAGACAGAACCCTAGGACAAATGGTAAAAACAAAGCTATACAGACAAAATCACACAAAGAAGCATACATATAAACACTCACAAAAAGAGAAAAAGGAAAAAAAATGTATATATATATTTAAAAAAAAAGAAGAGAACAACCAAATCAATAAACAAATCTACCAATGATAGTAAACTATAAATACTAAACTAAGATAAACATAAAACCAGAAACAAATTAGATGCAGAAAGCAAACTCCAAGTGTACATTTGCTCCCAAAATCCACTGCCTCAGTTTTGGTATGATTCGTTGTCTATTCAAGTATTCTACAGTTGCAGGGTACATCAAGTTGATTGTGGAGATTTAATCCGCTGCTCCTGAGGCTGCTGGGAGAGATTTCCCTTTCTCTTTTGTTCGCACAGCTCCTGGGGCTCAGCTTTGGATTTGGCCCCGCCTCTGCGTGTAGGTCGCCTGAGGGTGTCTATTCCCCACCCAGACAGGACGGGGTTAAAGGAGCTGCTGATTAGGGGGCTCTGGCTCACTCAGGCCAGGCGGAGGGAGGGGTACAGAATGCGGGGCGAGCCTGCGGCTGCAGAGGCCAGCATGACGTTGCAACAGCCTGAGGTGCGCCGTGTGTTCTCCCGGGGAAGTTGTCCTTGGATCACGGGACCCTGGCAGTGGCAGGCTGCACAGGCTCCCAGGAGGGGAGGTGTGGATAGTGACCTCTGCTTGCACACAGGCTTCTTGGTGGCTGCAGCAGCATCCTTAGCGTTTCATGTCCGTCTCTGATGTCTACGCTGATAGCTGTGGCTCACGCGCATCTCTGGAGCTCCTTTAGGCGGCGCTCTGAATCCCCTCTCCTCACGCACCCTGAAACAGTGGTCTCTTGCCTCTTAGGCAGGTCCAGACTTTTTCCCGGACTCCCTCCTGGCTAGCTGTGGCGCACTAGCCCCCTTCAGGCTGTGTTCACGCAGCCAACCCCAGTCCTCTCCCTGGGGTCTGACCTCCGAAGCCCGAGCCTCAGCTCCCATCCCCCACCTGCCCCAGGGGGTGAGCAGACAAGCCTCTCAGGCTGGTGAGTGCTGGTCGGCACCGATCTTCTGTGCGGGAATCTCTCCGCGCCCCTGTTGCTGAGCTCTCCTCCGTGGCTCCAGAGCTTCCCCCGCCGCCACACCCTGTCTCCGCCAGTGAAGGGGCTTCTAATGTGTGGAAACCTTTCCTCCTTCACAGCTCCCTCCCAGAGGTGCAGGTCCCATGCCTATTCTTTTGTCTCTGTTTATTCTTTTTTCTTTTGCCCTTCCCAGGTATGTGGGGAGTTTCTTGCCTTTTGGGAAGTCTGAGGTCTTCTGCCAGCGTTCAGTAGGTGTTCTGTAGGAGTTGTTCCACATGTAGATGTATTTCTGATGTATTTGTGGAGAGGAAGCCGATCTCCATGTCTGACTCCTCCGCCATCTTGAAGGTTTCCCCCTGATCACGCTTTTAATGTTTATAGATTACACCAGCACAGATCTGGGCAGCATCTTGTGGGCCACAAGGAAGTGAGATGGTCTCGTGTAGGTTCTGCACCCAGCAGAGTGACCAGAAACTTCTATAATTACCAGTGCCATTCCAATAACAATGACCTTAAACCATCACCTGAAAGATGATTGGTTTGGGTTGTGACCTTTCTGGACAGTAAGGTTTATAGAATGGGTTACAAAATGCTGCCCTGGGGCACAAGCCTGAATCAGGAAGCTCAGAGGACCACGTTTGTGACACATGTTTGGCCCACAGAGTGTTTGTTTGTTTTTTTAAAATCAGCCACGTGAAAGTAGAAATTTCCTGCTGCTCTTAAAATTTTGGAATGTCTGTCCTACTTCTTTGTGGACAAAACTGAGCAAAACTGAGCTGCCCTCTCAGTTGGATGCCACTTTCTAAGGTGCCACAGCCACCCCCCACCCCCCACCAGTCACTTCAGCCTGCCCGCTTCACTTATTACCCAAGCTGCCTGGTCCAGATAGTGGAAGTAAACAGATTAGCAGCTCCTAGATGATGGATTCTGAAAGATGCTCATTGAAAAAGGTGTTCAGAGGTGAAAAGTGTTTGAGAAGCTCAACAGCCTTTATATACACTTCCTTGCAGATTTTCCAGTGCATTAATAAGTTAAAAGATCTGAGAAGTTCTGCCATAGAGAAGTCTATTCAACTTTGGTCTGCAGCATTTCCCGTTCCTATTTGACTAGGAACTCCCACTTCTTTGATTAACATATATTTGTCATCCTTCTGTGGAACACACTTTGGGAAATGCTGAAATGGATTCTTATAATCTGGTCCTATCTGAAGGCAGAAGAATGAAGTAGAGAATTAGAATTCTGTAAATTACTAAGTAATTTGCATATTCATAAAAGAACACTTGAGTGCATGTGAAAATAAATGTAAAGTTGTCTTATCAAGGAGCAATACTATTTTTGTGATGTTATTTGATACATCAAGGAAATCTATGGAAATGACCACAGGCCACCAAATGCACGACCAGCGTTATCTAACAAGTGCAACAGTCTTTATAAAAGTTAAATGTTTTGCTCATTGTGAAAGAGAAATATATTTCAGCTTTGAGAGACCTGGATTCCAATTACTTTTGTTGTGCTCCAGTGTCTTTGTTATTGCCAGGATGAATGCATCACTCTCTTCATATTTCAGATTAATGATCTGATTGGACTGTAAACATTTTGTTAGACAAAACTTACACCCATTATACTTGCAGTCATTTAAAACAAGGAATATGTGCAAATGAACCCAGATATCCTTCTGTATTAGCTATTTTATTAGAGTAATAATGTGCGGATCCTGATTTGCATGTTCAACTAAATGATCGCAAACAGCTTTTGACACGTAAATTCACGGCTCTTCTACATGCTTCCACTGAGTTTGGCAAAAGCGAATTGGTCTATTTGAGTTATCCTCCTTTGATTTCTCCAAGAAAATCAATATAATAAAGTAATTCTTTCCTGCCATCCTCTTCTTTGCTAAGCTCTTCTCAGAACAGTCAGAAGGTGTTTTTTTCCTTCAATTATTTCAGGCTTGTTTGCATTAAATCCTTTCCAACAGACTCCAGTAAATGTGTTCCCTTAATAAGGATGTCTCCCTTTGAAATAAGCTAAATAAAATTTTACATTTAAGGTGAGTAAGAACCAGTTATGGAGAAAATTGCTCAATATCTGTTCTATTCTAATTTCTCTTTCCATGCAAAGCATGCTGCGGCTCTATATTGAGGACCAAGTGTGATGATGTGGCATGCATAATTCATGTTTCTGGCCTTCTACGCACACTTATTTTTTCCATCAGAATTCCACGTATTTAGATAAGGTCAAAGATTATTCTTTTATGGCTATCAATTAAACTTATTTTTAAGGACTATGATGTAAAATATGTGGGTATTTTATTCTTCAGAAGAATGCTTGATTGTGGTAGTGTCATAACACAAGATTTCTCCTGTCAGTACTTTAGATTTTGTTTGTTCTGTGAGTGTTTGTTTGGTTTTGTTGCATGGCAGGATTCCATTTATTTAAGTGGCTGGCATCCTGGTTTGTAAAGGTGTCTGGCATGAAAGCTCACATACTTATTAGTAATTCAGGGAAAATCATGCCACTCAGGTCCCAAAGATTTCATCATTCTGTGGAATTTCTTATATTGTTCAACTCTCCAAAAATGGCATTTTAATTATAAGAAAAGCACATCAAGTCTTCTACTATGTGAAGCCCATTTCCTGGTCTCCTTTTTCAACTCTATTCTCTTACTCCTATTACAGCTGTTTTCATACCTCATTAAGGTCTTCTCCATCTGGATGGCCACAGGCATTTCCAACTCAGTATGTTTATAACTAAATCCATCATCTTCCTCCCCAAGTCAGTTTCCACAATGTAATGAGTGGCACAAGCCAGAAACCTTAGTGTCATCTTCGATTCCTCACTCTCCTGTGCTCGACACATCCAGACAACAGCCAAGTCCTGTCAATTCTGCTTTCTCAATATCCCTTGGGTCTGTCCTCTTCTGCTTATTTACTTCTCATTGCCACTTCCCGGTCTAAGATGCCATCCTTCTTTTCCTGGATTACCTTGTTACCTCCCGCTCACACATGTGTGCATTTCTCCTGCCCCTGAACACACACTCAGAAATCTAAGCCTGGTTGTCAAAGTGGTCAGAGGGGACTGCAGAGAACTCCTTGTCTGGCACGTTCCCTTGTCCAGCCTTCTCCATTAATCACATTTATTGAGTGTCCACTATGGGAAGGGGCTATTAGGGGCTATGAAGAATCTAAAAAGAAGTTGTGATCTCTGCCTGCAGGTAATCTAGATAATCTAGTGGATTTTTGTGGAGGGTGCTTGGGGGTGGGGATGCAATGAAAATCACTGATCATGTCTTAGCCACTGTGGCAATATTTCTGCATTAACACTCTTTTTGGGGAAAAAAAAAAATCAAAGGGAGCCCATGGCCTTTAAAATGTTCTTGATTTGCCAGTACTACTGCACAGTAATCCTCTCAAGCATAAATTTTAATCTTTGAGATTAGGATTTCAACAGTGAGTGTTGCATCTGATTTCAAGGAACATCCAGAGGTCAGCACTGTACTAAAATTGCTTCATCTCTGTTCTGGTGATTTGGTGGTTATAACTTCCTGCCTCATTCTGTTTCGTCCTCAAGGTCACTCAGGGCTCTGCAGTATAGCCATATGGGGGGAGGAGGATTTGGGGCTCACTTTGTACAGTTCACTCCTCCCTGAGATACTTTCTCAATAACAATGGGCTTTCCTAAGGATCCTGGACATATGCACACCATCAGATTTTATATACTGTTTCTTCCAGATGGTTTCTGAGTTGTCAGATGAAGTTTTATATCTACAGGGTTGACAGCTTCCCCATCTCTTCCCCTGCATCTTGACAACCCATGGCCCCCCTTCCTGTCCATTCTGTGCTCCGGATTCCAGGAGTGGAGCCGCATTGTTGCCATTTAACAGGAGCAGATAACTCAGATCAAATCTCCGTGGTAAATCGACTTCTCAGCATCTGGTGCCGTTCCTTTAATGAAGCCTTTTTCTCACCATGATATGAGTCCATTAGACACTGAGAAGCTGGAGTATGTAAAAGATTTTGTTTATCTGGCCCTTCTCAAAGGTACTGTCTGTCATCATAGATGTCTGCAGTAAATATAGGAACAGCATCACTGGATGTGTGAAGCGATTAGATTTATGAGGCACATAAACTGCAAAGCTTCTAATAACCATAATTCCTAACTTTGATCATAATACCCGTATTAGTGTCATGTTTTCTGGAGGACTTTATATTTCTAAAAATATCTTAATTGTGGTTACCATATGTACCCTGTAATTCCTTTAATTTGAAAGTGAAAGGGCTCTGCCAGAGATGAAGCCAGAGGAAACAACCCTGCCCGCCCCGCCCCGGCCCCGCCCCCCCCCCCCCCCCCCCGTTCCGTATTGTTTATGTGGGCAGTGGGGAAAGATGGATGGCTCGTCTCGCATGTTTTGCAATTGAATTAGATAAATCTCCTCGGAAAAAAAAGAGTCCACAATAATAAGGAACAACTGATGGCAAAATCAAGTGTGAGGGATGGGGAATAAAGGGTAGGATCTTAGTCTTCATCCCCACTCTCCTGCCCCCCACCCCCTATCTCCAGGGAGATTCTGTCTGAATGTTTGTAACATGCTCTCCTTCTAATTATTTGGCATGATTTGAAAAACCTTTGAAAGGGTGCTATCAGTCTATTTTCCTTTTGACCGAGACCTGAGATGTAAGTTCAGGTGCTTGACACAAGATTCTTGGCCTGTGAAGTCTCTCTTTGACTTTTAAGGGTAAAGGAAGACAGACGCTCTTGGGTTCGCTTAGAATACACACACACTGTTTTTAGCAATTTCTGAACTTAAGCAGAAAAGACGTCTTGTCATTATTCCATGCAAAACTTGGTCATTTGGTCTTGCTATTCACAACGCAGTTCTTTCAAGTCCACTATAAGAATTGTCTGAGTGCAATGGCTATTTTTGCGTCTTTGTAGAATTTGGCGGATTTGAAGGACACCCCAGATTTAGCCACTGAAAGATGATTCCATACCTACATCACTGAGTTTAAGACCCTGACAGGTGACATGGTGGACTCTGGCCAGAGGCAGGGGGACTTGCCTAATGGATATTTTTAAAAAACTTTTTTCTGAGTAGAGATAGAATATAAGCCTATCTTGTAACGTTCAAATACTAGAGATGTATAAAGTAAATACATAATTTCGCCCTCTAAATATAACCACTGTTAGCAGCTTGATGTATATCATTTCAGGCTCTTTCCTAGTAATATCTAAAAACATTATTATTTTACATACATGAAATAGCACTACACATGCTATTTTACGGCTATCTTTTAATTTAATAATATATCATGGACACGTTTCTGGGGAAGTGAATACACATTTGTCTCGATCGTTTTAACTCTTCTCTGGCATTCCATAGCATGGTTGGATCATAATTTATTTACTGTTCCCCTTCTGGTAAGTATTGAAATGGCCTTCAATTTTTTGTTCTTATAAATAATGTTTCCAAGAACATCTGGGTCCATGTATCTTTAGATGCTAATGAGAGTATTTCCGCAGGATAAATTCCTAAAAGTGGAATTTAAGTGTTTATAGTTATTATCAAATTGATAGATTTATATGTTAGAAAGTTGTTTTAAAATTGTGGGTTTCTTTCCAGTTTTACCAGTAATATATGAAAGTGCTGTTTCTCCACACTCCAGCATGGGAATTAGTCCTTTCATTTAAGTTTAAGCTATTCCTTTGCTCTTTGCTAGGTGCTCAGATAAAACTATCTCACTGTTTTGTTATTACTTGGATTACTAATGATATGAGTAATCTTTTCATATTGGTATACATGCTTTTTCTTTTCATTGTTCTTTATTCATATCCTTTTCCTATTTTCTATCAGAGTTTTCATCTTTTCCTTATTAATTTATAGCTCCTTTTTATATATTATGTTCATGATAGAAGCCGGAAATAATTTTCTAAGTGTTTTATTTCTCAACCCTATTTGTGGTGTGCTCTATCATACAGACATTTTATATTTTTTTGGTAAAATCTATCAATCTTGTCCTTTATGATTTTTTACCTTTGTGTCCTGATAAGAAACATGTCTCCCATCTTAAGATGATAAGCATATTCTCCTATATTTACTTCTAGTAATTATCTGGTTTTCAAAAAATGGTGAAAATTTTAATAAATCATTATTTTATTAGAATAAAAGATAAGAATTGAACTTATTGTTTCTCTCTAAATAGTTAGTAATGGCTTCTACACTATTTAATGAGTCAGCCCTCCTTACTAAATTTAAATGCTATACTTAACAGTCACTCAACACCCGTATATTCATAGATCTGTTTCTGCATTCTCTGTTCCATTCTATCCATACCAATACCATGTTGTTTTAGATACAGTTCCTTTAAAATGTATTTGAATCTGGTAGGACAAATTCCCCTCTCATTATGTCTCATTTTCAAAAATTTAGCAGGCATCCTAAGCATTTACTCTTTCAGATTAACTTTTTTATCAATTTGTAAGCGTTGACTAAAATTGGAATTTTTGGGATTTTATTAACATACAATTTGTTTTAGGAATTGCCATTTTCTTCTAAGGGTGTTTCTCTGTCGTCTCTTACTGAGTTGTGATACTAACTGCTCTCCCAGATGTATGTGTGAAGATGGTAGAAAAGATAATGTGGGCTAAAATTGTGGGCTTTGAGAAAGACAATATTATGATTGGCTAGAAAATGACAAGGTAAGTCAAAGCACTAGCAATACAGGAAAATGGAAAAGGGTACAGATGGAAGGAAGGAAGTGCAGAGTGAGTGTACGGTGACTTGAGTATAGAGGGCGGAAAGTGAGAAAGAAGAAACCAAGGAGAGAAAGAAGGATGGATTGAAGGCAGGATAAGAAACATCGACCCTTGGCTGCCTGGGCAGGGAAAGGCTGGAGGGGCTGGAGTGGATTCCGCAGTCTCCTCCCTGTTGGGTTGGGCTTCACGGAACTTGCTGAGGGATGGCCAGGTGGCTCTGAGGATGGAAGGCCAGGGTGAGGGTGGGCCTGGGGAGGCGGAGGTGAACGTGGCGTCCTTTTGCCTGTGGTCTGAGGGCTCGGCCAGGAGGAATGTTGAGTTCAATCAGCATAGGGAGAAATGAGACTAAAGGGGCAGGGTGAGGCAGGGTAATATGGGCAAGGAGGCAAGCAGGAGGGCCCAGCTTAGAACCCAGAGTAGGAATTGGATAAAGCTCTGCCCAGGGATGCAGGCCTGGTGAAGACAGACCCAGCCAGAACACTCCAGTCAGGGGCTTAGTTAGGAGCATTTCTGACCATGGGGACCTTGTGAAGCACCCCCTGCCCACCTCCCAGGCCTCCTACTTCCAAGATTTTCTGGGGCCTGCTACGGGGTTACACGTGTGAAGCATAACTTGCCCAGTCTAGCTGGACCCAATCTGTGCAGTGGTGGACACCTGAGCAAAGCTGGGCCACCCACGCGCTTCCCAAGGAGAGTTGGCATTGAGACACAGGGAGCAGGTGGATCTTTCCTGAAGCAACTGCATTTTCAGTAGATAAATCTCTGGAGGTCTTGGTGGCTGTGCTTCAGCATGAAACTGAGAGACAGAGAAAAACAATCTACTTTGAGAAAGAATAAAGCATATATGCAGAAAGAGCAGAGACCGTTTTTTCCAGCTTATTTTTGAGACCAGTTGCGTTCTATACTTTGAGCAAGATGGGATATTCCAGAATCGCCCCTTTTGTAAAAAACCTGGCTCAAACTGGGTTTGTGTTACACAGAGTCCTAGAGGTCTTAAACAATACAGGGACTAAAGAAGCTAAGCTGGTGAAGTTATGAGTTTCCTTGTTAATAAAAAGCCAGGGTCTAAATTAAAGGACCGAAACATCATTAAGGGAATTCCGGAAAGCAGGGATTTAGCAGGTTAGATTTAGAAATAGAAGTTAGGGTTCTGCAGTCAACTAGACCAAACTCGGCAGGAGAGGGTGGGGTGGAAAGAGCACTGGGCAGGGAAGGAGAAAGCCAAGCCCCAGGCCACGGAACGTTATCCTTGGGTGAGAATTGCTGGACCTCTCTTGATAAAACAGGGCAGTTGCACCTGCTTTACGGTCCCTGCCAGGAATTTTTTGAGATGTATGGCAGGGACCAGGTGCACCCAGTGGGCTGTAAAATACTATTTCCATGCAAGTTGCTGCAGCCGCCTTGCGGGACCTGTGTTATGATGCAGCGCTCTCTGGGGTAAAGTGCTTGTAAGCTCAGTAGCTGACTGATGTGTGCTCACGGGGTGGCTGGAGGGAGGATAAGAGGTGGAGGGTGAACCTGGGGACCCTCGCAGGGCCTCTGGGTAGCACAGCTCCAGGATGTGCCATCTTTACTCTAGTTAGTGGGAATGGTGCCTGGTGGGACACCACATAGAATGCCATGGAAACGAGGCCCCCCAGAGTTGTGTGATGTGGAAGTCTTGGTCCCAGGGTCGTGTCTAAAGAGAATGCCCTCTCTTGCTGGGAGTGCTGGCCAGGAAAGGGACCAGTGGTTAAATATAAAAACAACTCCCAACTGGAGGAATTCTCCTGGCAGCTTCATCACAGCTGTATTGTCCAAAGCTTTGGGAAAAGGCTGAAAACATTAGGAAAAGCATGGGTCTGGCTGGTACTTGAAGGCATGCACCCCATAAACTGTGTCAGCACCCCATAAACATGCCACTTTTAATGACGAGTGCATGTCCCTGTTCACCACCATCATTTATTCGACTGCAAAATCTCCCGGAACTTTGTTTCCCGAATTCCTTTTATCTTAACCATTCAACCAGCCTTGGGGAGATATTGAGGACCTGAGTCATATCTCCCCCTGACCTCACCTGAGCAATAACCTAAATAGTGACAGAGCCTGTGGAATGATGCTAATAGCCTCACGGAGGCTTCCTGGCCAGGCTGGCATCTGCAGAAAGCTGGACCCATCAACTGTCCCATAATGGGTTATGAATGTTCACCCTGGAATAGGGATATTTTAAAACATCTGCTTTGGTGATAATTAATGTGTGTAGGTGCCTGGAAGGTAGAGGGTACATTAAAAATGTGCGCACCAGGTGGAAAGAGGGGTGCCCAGCCAAAGATGCACATAAAAATGTGGTGTGATGCTGGCAGAATGGTGTCAGGAGGGCTGAAGCTGCCAGTAGAACTGGAGGTTGCAAAAACAACCCCAAACAAAGAAAAGCCCAATGAAATCAAGTATAGCCCACCCCCTAAGGAAAAAGAACCCAGAAAGAACAATGGAAAGAAATCTTTTTGGCAGTGGGAGCAAAAAGAATAAAAGAATGAGCCCCCTGCTGAATGGAAGCCCTATCCCAGAGCAAACAGAGACGTGTTCTGTGAGCTTCCGAGTTTCCGTCAAGGGGAGTGGGCTTCAGACAGTGAGGCCCAGGAAGAACGCGACCAGCACGCGGGTCTCAGATAAACTGCAGGGATTGAGGTGTCCAGGCCCAGGTGATGACACCAGAGCCCTGAGGGGGAAATTAATTTGCGAGCGTGAGGTGGGGGTAATAGAACTGGTCAGCCATGTTTGAAAATCATGGAAGATGGCAGAGCTGTCAAAGATCGGAGGACAGTTCTGTCTTGATTTCATAAAAGAGAATTCTGACAAATACAGAAGACCGAGATTGCTGATCCCCTGCCTGATTTTGGAACAGATTCTAACGTGGTGTGTGAGCCCTGAGAAGTAGAAAAAGACTTGCTTGTTAGGGAACTACATGGATTCATAAGAATAATTCATTTCAGTGCAACCAAGGTGCCTCTTCTCCCTCCTTCCTCCTTCCTTCTCTCCCTCTCTCTCTCTCCATCCCACCTTCTTTTAAGTTTGAAGTTGGACAGAAGAGGAAGTTCTGAAGATAAAGTAAACTTACTTTCCTAAAAGTCATTTAATATCTTTAATATTTTTGTGACTAACATGGAAAAATATAGGAAATATATATAACAATTATTAATTAAAACATTATCATATAACCAATATATTGTATTAATATATGATTATTGACATAGGCTACATGTTTGTGTCTCCTCCAAATTCACGTGTTGAAGTCTAACCTCCAGTGTGATGGTATTTGGAGATGGAGGGTTTGGGGAGGTGTTTAGGTCATGAGGGTAAAGCCCTCATCAACGGGATTGGTGCCCTTACAAAAGAGATCCGAGAGAGCGGCCTTGCATCTTGTGCCATGTGAGGGCCCAGTGAGAACACAGCTGTTTGTGAACTAGCATTCGGGTCCTCATCAGACACCGAACCTACCGGTGCCTTGATCCTGGACTTCCCAGCCTCCAGAACTGTGAGAAATAAATGTTTGTTGTTTAAGCCACCCAGCATGGTATTTTGTTATAGCAGCCTGAACAGACTAAGACAGAAATATTAACATATAATAAGTATTATATAATATTACATTAGAATATATTATTGGTAATAACATGATTAAATTAACATATAATAATTTAATATTACATTTTTATGTAAAAAATTGAAAATATCTGAATAAGATGGAAAAATATATGGTTAAGTGGCTAAAGAGCTGCTTAGTGGATTAGTGTCAGCCAGAGGAAGTAGAATGTAGAGGGTAGGATTTTACAGAATCAACTGGGGAGCTACTTAGAAGTGCAAATCCCACCCACCCAGACCTGTTGAGTCAGCTGGGGCAAGGCCTGGGAATCACCATTTTAAACAGATCTCCAGATGATTCTCAAGCACATTCACAGGTCTGTATCTTTAGACCTGACTTCCTCCCTGAGTTTTGGACTTATGTATCCAAAAACCCTCTCAACATCTCCACTTGGATGCTTGCCTCAAATGGAATTCTTTATCATCCCCAAACCTCCTCTTCTTTCAGTAAATGGTACCACCATCCATTTAGATGCTTGGCCAAAATCTAGGCGGGATTCCTCTTCCCCCCAAATCCTTTATTGGCTTTACCTCTGAAGGAAATCATAATTCTGCCACTTCCCACCATTGCCACCCCCACCAACCCTAGTCTAAATCACCATCTCTCCTCTGGGCTACTGCTGTTACCACCCCAGTCTCCCTGCCTCCACTCTTGCCTCCTATTCCTTCTCCTTAGAGCAGCTGGTCTGCTGATCTTTGTTACCTTTCAATAGCATCTGACTGCATGGACAACTGATCCCAAATTCTTTATCTTGGCCTCCAAGACCTCAATCTGGTTCTTGACTACTTCAGTTCATGGCTCACTCTCTGACTCTCCATGTGCCAGCTGCTCTGGTTTCTCTTTTATCCTTTGAGCACACCAAGCTTGTTACTGCCTCAGGGCCTTTGCACTTGACACGACAGCCTCCATTTCATCATTCAGGCTTCACTTTAAGGATCAGCCCCTCAGAGAAGCCTTCCTGACAACCCCAATTCACTCTCTACTTCATTACTGTTTCATTTTACTACCTAAAATTCTTTATTATCTATTTATTTGCGTGGTTGTTATCTGACTCCTTGATAGAATATAGACCCCATGAACAGGAAATTTTTACCAAGAACATTGCTTAGCACATCGTAGGTACTCAATAAATATTTATTGATGAATGAACCACTGGTATAACAGACGAGGCTGGACTTTGCAATCAGCCCTGGGTATAAATCTCTACTCCATGTCCAGCTTCCAGCCCAATTCCCCTGAGCCTTGTATAAAATCCTGGCTCCTATGAGGCTCCTGCTGTCCTTCACTCAATCATCTAATCCCCCCTCTTCCCACGCCATGCAGCACATTTACTGAAGATTTTGCCTGCTTCATAATCTTCCTCTCCTCCAGGACTAGCGTGACCCTGGGGATCTTCATCATCCACATGGTTGAAACAGGCAGCATCGTGGCGCCGTAGCTCTCAACAATGGCTGCATGTTAGAATCATCGAGGAAGCTTTAAAACAATCCCAGTGTTGAGGTACCTAGAATGAGGTACCTAAAGGAATCAAATTCATAGAAACGGAAAGTAGAATGGTGGTTGCCAGGGGCTGGGGGAAGGGGGAAATGGGGAGTTAGTGTTGAATGAGTACAGAGTTTCAGCTGGGGAAAATGAAGATGTTCTGGAGATGGATGGTGGTGATGGCTGTATCACCGTGTGAATGCACCGAACACCACTGAGCTGTACATTTAAAATGGCTAAAGTGAAAATTTTTATGTTATGTATATTTTACAATTAAGAAAACCAAAAACAAACAAACAAAAAATACCAGTCCAGGCCTGTCAGCATTTCTGGGGATAGGGTTTGGGTGTCAGTATTTTTAAAAAAACTCCCCAGGTGATGCAGCCAGGCCTCACAGCCCCTGCCTTCCCTACCCATTCCCTGTCTTCCTGACTCCAACCGTGGACATTCACCCTTCATTTCATCCGCTCCCTGGTAGGACCACACTTGGAGTCATTGGTGGGGTGGGAGGAGGGGGCATTTAAACGGAGCTTTGTCCTATGGCCCCTTGTTTCTGTCTCCAGTCGGCTCCTCTTGTACCCTAACAGCCCCTGTCCTTCTGTCCATCCACCCTCCCAGTAAGCATTTACCAAGTACCTGCCATTTCCATGTGCAGGGCTGACAGTGAGGACAAGGAAAAACTACTTGTAATTCTTTTTTTTTTTTTTTTTTTATATTACTTTTATAATATAATACTTTTTATATCATGTGCTCATGAAAAACATTCTAAATTACAGAAACAATTAGACAGTCATTGAGTACTCCCCAAGATGTTCAAAATCTCTTTAGTTGTTAAATCTATCAACACACAACACAAAAACTCTCATAAATAAACCACATCTTCAGGTATCCAACCAAATCTTCTAGCATAAAATTCCTTATCCGTTTGTACCCATGAGATGCTAAAGTTGAAGCAGTTTTCAACTTGAATCATTGATAAATGATGTGTTAAAAATTAGCTAATTTTTTTTTTTAAACATCTTTATTGAAGTATAATTGCCTTACAATGGTGTGTTAGCTTCTGCTTTATAACAAAGTGAATCAGTTATACATATACAATATGTTCCCATTTCTCTTCCCTCATGCATCTCCCTCCCTCCCACCCTCCCCATCCCACCCCTCTAGGTGGTCACAAAGCACCGAGCTGATCTCCCTGTGCTATGCGGCTGCTTCCCACTAGTTATCTATTTTACATTTGGTAGTGTATATATGTCCATGACACTCTCTTACCCTGTCACATCTTACCCCACCCCCTCCCCATATCCTCAAGTCCATTCTCTAGTAGGTCTGTGTCTTTATTCCCGTCTTGCCACTAGGTTCTTCATGGCTTCTTTTTTTTTTTTTTTTTCCCCTTAGATTCCGTATATATGTGTTAGCATACTGTATTTGTTTTTCTCTTTCTGACTTACTTCACTCTGTATGACAGACTCTAACTCCATCCACCTCATTACAAATACCTACATTTCATTTCTTTTTATGGCTGAGTAATATTCCATTGTATATATGTGCCACATCTTCTTTATCCATTCATCTGTCGATGGACATTTAGGTTGCTTCCATGTCCTGGCTATTGTAAATAGAGCTGCAATGAACATTTTGGTACATGACTCTTTTTGACCTATGGTTTTCTCAGGGTACATGCCCAGTATTGGGATTGCTGGGTCGTATGGTAGTTCTATTTGTAGTTTTTTAAGGAACCTCCATACTGTTCTCCATAGTGGCTGTATCAATTTACATTCCCACCAACAGTGCAAGAGTGTTCCCTTTCCTCCACACCCTCTCCAGCATTTATTGTTTCTAGATTTTTTGCAGATGGCCATTCTGACCGGTGTGAGATGATATCTCATTGTAGTTTTGATTTGCATTTCTCTAATGATTAATGATGTTGAGCATTCTTTCATGTGTCTGTAGGCCATCTGTATATCTTCTTTGGAGAAATGTCTATTTAGGTCTTCTGCCCATTTTTGGATTGGGTTGTTCGTTTTTTTGTTATTGAGCTGCATGAGCTGCTTGTAAATCTTGGAGATTAATCCTTTGTCAGTTGCTTCATTTGCAAATATTTTCTCCCATTCTGAGGGTTGTCTTTTGGTCTTGTTTATGGTTTCCTTTGCTGTGCAAAAGCTTTTAAGTTTCATTAGGTCCCATTTGTTTATTTGTGTTCTTATTTCGATTTCTCTAGGAGCTGGGTCAAAAAGAATCTTGCTGTGATGTATGTCATAGAGTGTTCTGCCTATGTTTTCCTCTAAGAGTTTGATAGTGTCTGCCCTTACACTTAGGTCTTTAATCCATTTTGAGTTTATTTTTGTGCATGGTGTCAGGGAGTGTTCTAATTTCATACTTTTACATGTACCTGTCCAATTTTCCCAGCACCACTTATTGAAGAGGCTGTCTTTTCTCCACTGTATATGCTTGCCTCCTTTATGAAAGATAAGGTGACCATATGTGTGTGGGTTTATCTCTGGGCTTTCTATCCTGTTCCATTGATCTATATTTCTGTTTTTGTGCCAGTACCAAACTGTCTTGATTACTGAAGCTTTGTAATATAGTCTGAAGTCAGGGAGCCTGATTCCCCCAGCTCCATTTTTCGTTCTCAAGATTGCTTTGGCTATTCGGGGTCTTTTGTGTTTCCATACAAATTGTGAAATTTTTTGTTCTAGTTCTGTGAAAAATGCCATTGGTAGTTTGATAGGGATTGCATTGAATCTGTAGATTGCTTTGGGTAGTAGAGTCATTTTCACAATGTTGATTCTTCCAATCCAGGAACATGGTATATCTCTCCATCTATTTGTATCATCTTTAATTTCTTTCATCAGTGTCTTATAATTTTCTGCATACAGGTCTTTTGTCTCCTTAGGTAGGTTTATTCCTAGATATTTTATTCTTTTTGTTGCAATGGTAAATGGGAGTGTTTTCTTAATTTCACTTTCAGATTTTTCGTCATTAGTGTATAGAAATGCAAGAGATTTCTGTGCATTAATTTTGTATCCTGCTACTTTACCAAATTCATTGATTAGCTCTAGGAGTTTTCTGGTAGCATCTTTAGGATTCTCTATGTATAGTATCATGTCATCTGCAAATAGTGACAGCTTTACTTCTTCTTTTCCGATTTGGATTCCTTTTATTTCTTTGTCTTCTCTGATTGCTGTGGCTAACACTTCCAAAACTATGTTGAATAATAGTGGTGAAAGTGGGCAACCTTGTCTTGTTCCTGATCTTAGTGGAAATGGTTTCAGTTTTTCACCATTGAGGACAATGTTGGCTGTGGGTTTGTCATACATGGCCTTTATTATGTTGAGGAAAGTTCCCTCTATGCCTACTTTCTGCAGGGCTTTTATCATAAATGGGTGTTGAATTTTGTCGAAAGCTTTCTCTGCATCTATTGAGATGATCATATGGTTTTTCTCCTTCAATTTGTTACTATGGTGTATCACGTTGATTGATTTGCATATATTGAAGAATCCTTGCATTCCTGGGATAAACCGCACTTGATCATGGTGTATGATCCTTTTAATGTGCTGTTGGATTCTGTTTGCTAGTATTTTGTTGAGGATTTTTGCATCTGTGTTCATCAGTGATATTGGCCTGTAGTTTTCTTTCTTTGTGACATCTTTGTCTGGTTTTGGTATCAGGGTGATGGTGGCCTCGTAGAATGAGTTTGGGAGTGTTCCTCCCTCTGCTATATTTTGGAAGAGTTTGAGAAGGATAGGTGTTAGCTCTTCTCTAAATGTTTGATAGAATTCACCTGTGAAGCCATCTGGTCCTGGGCTTTTGTTTGTTGGAAGGTTTTTAATCACAGTTTCAATTTCAGTGCTTGTGATTGGTCTGTTCATATTTTCTATTTCTTCCTGGTTCAGTCTCGGCAGTTTGTGCATTTCTAAGAATCTGTCCATTTCTTCCAGGTTGTCCATTTTATTGGCATAGAGTTGCTTGTAGTAATCTCTCATGATCTTTTGTATTTCTGCAGTGTCAGTGGTTACTTCTCCTATTTCATTTCTAATTCTATTGATTTGAGTCTTCTCCCTTTTTCTCTTGATGAGTCTGGCTAATGGTTTATCAATTTTGTTTATCTTCTCAAAGAACCAGCTTTTAGTTTCATTGATTTTTGCTATTGTTTCCTTCATTTCTTTTTCATTTATTTCTGACCTGATCTTTATCATTTCTTTCCTTCTGCTGGCTTTGGGGTTTTTTTGTTCTTCTTTCTCTAATTGCTTTAGGTGCAAGGTGAGGTTGTTTATTCGAGATGTTTCCTGTTTCTTGAGGTAGGCTTGTATTGCTATAATCTTCCCTCTTAGCACTGCTTTTGCTGCGTCCCATAGGTTTTGGGTCGTCGTATCTCCATTGTCATTTGTTTCTAGGTATTTTTTGATTTCCCCTTTGATTTCTTCAGTGATCACTTCGTTATTAAGTAATGTATTGTGTAGCCTCCATGTGTTTGTATTTTTTACAGATCTTTTCCTGTAATTGATATCTAGTCTCATAGCGTTGTGGTCGGAAAAGATACTTGATACGATTTCAATTTTCTTAAATTTACCAAGGCTTGATTTGTGACCCAAGATATGATCTATCCTGGAGAATGTTCCATGAGCACTTGAGAAAAATGTGTATTCTGTTGTTTTTGGGTGGAATGTCCTATAAATATCAATTAAGTCCATATTGTTTAATGTATCATTTAAAGCTTGTGTTTCCTTATTTATTTTCATTTTGGATGATCTGTCCATTGGTGAAAGTGGGGTGTTAAAGTCCCCTACTATGATTGTGTTGCTGTCGATTTCCCCTTTTATGGCTGTTAGTATTTGCCTTATGTATTGAGGTGCTCCTATGTTGGGTGCATAAATATTTCCAATTGTTATACCTTCCTCTTGGATCGATCCCTTGATCATTATATAGTGTCCTTCTTTGTCTCTTGTAATAGTCTTTATTTTAAAGTCTATTTTGTCTGATATGAGAATTGCTACTCCAGCTTTCTTTTGATTTCCATTTGCATGGAATATCTTTTTCCATCCCCTCACTTTCAGTCTGTATGTGTCTCTAGGTCTGAAGTGGGTCTCTTGTAGACATCATATATATGGGTCTTGTTTTTGTATCCATTCAGCCAGCCTGTGTCTTTTGGTGGGAGCATTTAATCCATTTACATTCAAGGTAATTATCGATATGTATGTTCCTATTCCCATTTTCTTAAATGTTTTGGGTTTGTTATTGTAGGTGTTTTCCTTCTCTTGTGTTTCTTGCCTAGAGAAGTTCCTTTAGCATTTGTTGTAAAGCTGGTTTGGTGGTGCTAAACTCTCTCAGCTTTTGCTTGTCTGTAAAGGTTTTAATTTCTCCATCGAATCTGAATGAGATCCTTGCTGGGTAGAGTAATCTTGGTTGTAGGTTTTTCTCCTTCATCACTTTAAGTATATCCTGCCACTCCCTTCTGGCTTGCAGAGTTTCTGCTGAAAGATCAGATGTTAACCTTATGGGGATTCCCTTGTGTGTTATTTGTTGTTTTTCCCTTGCTGCCTTTAATATGTTTTCCTTATATTTAATTTTTGACAGTTTGATTAATATGTGTCTTGGCGTGTTTCTCCTTGGGTTTATCCTGTATGGGACTCTCTGTGCTTCCAGGACTTGATTAACTATTTCCTTTCCCATATTAGGGAAGTTTTCAACTATAATCTCTTCAAATATTTTCTCAGTCCCTTTCATTTTCTCTTCTTCTTCTGGGACCCCTATAATTCGAATGTTGGTGCGTTTCATGTTGTCCCAGAGGTCTCTGAGACTGTCCTCAGTTCTTTTCATTCTTTTTTCTTTATCCTGCTCTGTAGTAGTTATTTCCACCATTTTATCTTCCAGGTCACTTATCCTTTCTTCTGCCTCAGTTATTCTGCTATTGATCCCATCTAGAGTATTTTAAATTTCATTTATTGTGTTTTTCATCATTGCTTGGTTCCTCTTTAGTTCTTCTACGTCCTTGTTAAATGTTTCTTGCATTTTGTCTATTCTATTTCCAAGATTTTGGATCATCCTTACTATCATTATTCTGAATTCTTTTTCAGGTAGACTACCTATTTCCTCTTCATTTGTTAAATCTGGTGTGTTTTGACCCTGCTTCTTCATCTGCTGTGTGTTTTTCTGTCGTCTCATTTTGCTTATCTTACTGTGTTTGGGGTCTCCTTTTCACAGGCTGCAGGTTTGTAGTTCCCGTTGTTTTTGGTATCTGTCCCCAGTGGCTAAGGTTGGTTCAGTGGGTTGTGTAGGCTTCCTGGTGGAGGGAACTAGTGCCTGAGCTCTGGTGGATGAGGCTGGATCTTGTCTTTCTGGTGGGCACGTCCACGTCTGGTGGTGTGTTTTGGGGTGTCTGTGGCCTTATTATGATTTTAGGCAGCCTCTCTGCTAATGGATGGGGCTGTGTTCCTGTCTTGCTAGTTGTGTGGCATAGGGTGTCCAGCACTGTAGCTTGCTGGTCGTTGAGTGAAGCTGGGTCTTGATGTTGAGATGGAGATCTCTGAGAGATTTTTGCCGTTTGGTATTACGTGGAGCTGGGAGGTCTCTTGTGGACCAGTGTCCTGAAGTTGGCTCTCCCACCTCAGAGGCACGGCCCTGATGCCTGGCTGGAGCACCAAGAGCCTTTCGTCCACACGGCTCAGAGTAAAAGGGAGAAAAAATAGAAAGAAAGAAAGAAAGAGGCTATAATATAGTGAAGTAAAATAAAGCTATTGTAAAGCAAAGCTATACAGACAAAATCTCACCCAGAAGCATATACATATACACTCACAGAAAAAAGGAAAAGGGGAAAAATTAATATATCCTGCTCCCAAAGTCCACCTCCTGAATTTGGGATGATTCGTTGTCTATTCAGGTATTCTTTCAACAGATGCAGGCACATCAAGTTGTTTGTGGAGTTTTAATCCGCTGCTCCTGAGGCTGCTGGGAGAGATTTCCCCTTCTCTTCCCTGTTCGCACAGCTCCTGGGGTTCAGCTTTGGATTTGGCCCCGCCTCTGCGTGTAGGTCGCCTGAGGGCGTCTGTTCTTCGCTCAGACAGGACGGGGTTAAAGGAGCAGCTGCTTCGGGGGCTCTGGCTCACCCAGGCCGCGGGGAGGGAGGGGTACAGAGGAGGCGGGGCAAGCCTGCGGCGGCCGAGGCCGGCGTGACGTTGCACCAGCCTGAGGCACGCAGTGAGTTCTCCCGGGGAAGTTGTCCCCAGATCACGGGACCCTGGCAGTGGCGGGCTGCACCGGCTCCTGGGAGGGGCGGTGTGGAGAGTGACCTGTGCTCGCACACAGGCTTTTTGGAGGCGGCAGCAGCAGCCCCAGCGTCTCACGCCCGTCTCTGGGGTCCGCGCTGATCGCCGCGGCTCGCGCCCTTCTCTGGAGTTCGTTTAGGCGGCGCTCTGAATCCCCTCTCCTTGCGCGCAGCGAAACAAAGAGGCAAGAAAAAGTCTCTTGCCTCTTCGGCAGCTGCAGACTTTTTCCCGGTCTCCCAGCCAGCTGTGGTGCGCTAACCCCTTCAGGCTGTGTTCACGCCGCCAACCCCAGTCCTCTCCCTGCGATCCGACCGAAGCCGAGCCTCAGCTCCCAGCCCCCGCCCGCCCCGGCGGGGGAGCAGACAAGCCTCTCGGGCTGGTGAGTGCTGGTCGGCACCGCTCCTCCGTGCGGGAACCTCTCCACTTTGCCCTCCGCACCCCTGTGGCTGCGCTCTCCTCCGTGGCTCCGAAGCTTCCCCCCTCTGCCACCCGCAGTCTCTGCCCGCGAAGGGGCTTCCTAGTGCGTGGAAACCTTTCCTCCTTCACAGCTCCCTCCCACTGGTGCAGGTGCCGTCCCTGTTCTTTTGTCTCTGTTATTTCTTTTTTCTTTTGCCCTACCCAAGTACAGGGGGAGTTTCTTGCCTTTTTGGAGGTCGGACGTTTTCTGCCAGCGTTCAGTGGGTGTTCTGTAGGAGCAGTTCCACGTGTAGATGTATTTCTACTGTATCTGTGGGAAGGAAGGTGATCTCCGCGTCTTACTCTTCCGCCATCTTCTCTCCCCTCCTCCTACTTGTAATTCTTTAGGTTCCACCTCCTAATATCTCTGGACTTTTTAAAAAACCTGACTCCGTTTTCATTGCTCTGGCCCTGGTGTAGGCCTTCGCTCCCAATTATACAATTTCCTCAGTGGTCTCCTGACCTCCAAACTCCCCTCCCCCTGAGATCCATTCCTATTTAAAGCACAAGGCTTCTCATGGCACTCCCTTGCTTATCATTCTTTATTAACTTTATAATATCTTTAGGATCCAGCTTCTAATTTACTCCTTTGCTTCTCTTTTTCTTAATCTAAGTAGGCAAATATAAAGGAATTTCTAGGTTTTAAAAAAAATTGTGGTAAAATACACGTATAACATTTACCATCTTAATAGTTTTTGAGAATACAGTTCAGTGGCATTAAATATATTCACATAGCTGTGCAACCATCAACACCATCTGTCTCCAGAACTGTTTCATTTTCCCCAACTGAAACTCTGTTTTGGTTAAACAGTAACTCCCCATTCCCTGTTCCTCCAGCCCCCATCAACCACCATTCTCCTTTCTATCTAGTGAATTTGGCTACTCTAGGTACCTCATATAAGTGGAGTCATACAGTATTTGTCCTCCCGTGTCTGGCTTATTTTGCTTAGCATAATGTCCTCAAGGTTCATCTATATTGTATCATGTGTCAAAATTTCCTTTCTTTTTAAGGCCGAATAATATTCCATTGTAGGTATGTAGCATATTTTGTTTATCCATTCATCCACTGATGGACACCTGGCTTGCTTCTACCTTTTGACTGTCATGAATAATGCTGCTATGAACGTGAATGTACAAGTATCTGAGTCCTTGCTTCCTATTCTTTTGAGTAAATACCCAGAAGTGGAATTGTTGGATCATATGATAATTCTGTTTCATTTTTTGAGGAACTGCCATTAGTGTTCTCCGTAGTAGCTGCATCATTTTATATTCCCACCAGCAATGCACAAGGGTTCCAATTTTTCTACATCCTCACCAAAACCTATTTTCTGTTGTTGTTGTTATTGCTGTTTTATAATAGCTACCCAAATGGATGTGAAATAGGTCGTTTTTAAGACCTAGTTGATGTTGAAGAAAAGGAATTTGTGTGAGACCATTCTGTGGAGTTGTACAACTTTCTCCGGAGGGCTGTGGTCCAGGGGTAGGGGCAGAAAGCATACCTTAGTTTGTAGAACCACTGGTTTGGTCAGTTGATAACATGGAATCATTTAAGAAGCAGTCATTCTAGAAAAGACTGAGATAGATATTTTTCTTAGCCACTGCTAGATAAGGGATTCACCCATTTTGTAGTGACGTGGGATGGGAAGACAATAGTAGAAACACACTGTAGTTTCATTTACACATTATTTGTAGCTGATGCTACATGAATTCATGGTTAAGTTTATCCCGGGAACTGTATAATAGCATATTGATTATATTGATAGGTCTCCTGTGAGAGTTCAGTTCTTCCCAGTCTTACTTTTGTTGTCTTCAAGAACTTCTGATCAAAAACCCCTTTGGCTGTTGTTAAGGAGAAGTACAAAGCTGGGTGGCACCAATGGCTATTGGCAGTGTTTGTAATGAGCAGAGAAGACCAGAGCTGACTTCTTCCAGAAAAACTGAGGGCCTCCCTCCCCTTCCTTCAGAGGCTTCTGCTCTTCCCAGCATGGGACAGGGCTTAGGTATAGTAGTGAGACTGATAAAAATCCCACATGGGCCCTGGGCCACATCTGGTACAGCATTTGGGTCAGAGAAGAGAAGAATCGTGGTGGCCTCTCTGTGCTGGTCACACTGCACATGGGCTAATGGGTTCTGTTCTGGAAAAGACGGTCTCAGTGGAAATTTACAAAATGAAATGTTCCCAGCAGAGGCAAATAGAAAGGTAAAGAGTCTGGAAGTCCTTCTATGGAAGAGTTGAAGGGATAAGTGGTATTTGGCTTGGCGAGGAAAATACTAGTAGGAGGAAGGGAATGAGCTACATGTCTTCAGGCCTTTAAGGGGCCATGATACATGATGTGTTGCAGTACTGGGACAAATGACTAAAAGTTATAGGAAACTATTTTGACTGTTTAAGGATCCTTTTGAAGCTAACAGTAAGAAGAGAAGGAACTATTGAAGCTGACACTAACTGACCTTCAGGCAGGAAAGTAATAGAGAGTTCAAGATTTCTGAAACCAGGAGGGGGTTAAAAAGTGGCATCCTTAACTTCTGCTGCTGAGGAAGTAGGGGTGTTCAGTGGTGTTGCACAGACAGTTTCTACATAATGAAGAGAACCTGTTTTCATCTTTTATTTCAAACAAGGTGTTGATCTTGGGGGGACGGTGAGGTGGCTGAAAGTAGGACCTTAGTCCTTGTCTTCTTTGAAGAAAGAATTCAGCAAAGAGTCAGAAGTTGTGAAGCAGATACAGCATTTATTAGAAGCAAAAAGTACATGTGGAAGAGCACATGGGTGAACTTGGAGTGAGTTGTGCACAGTAAGGGTGGTTTCTCTTATGGGGGCAGTCTTCCGGGTTGTTTCTAGCCAGTCATGTTGTTTGTGCCCATATTTGGCCTGACTCAGGGTCCTTCCTGGTGTTGCCTGCTTATCTCTCAGCTAAGATGGATTCCAGCGTGAAGGTTTCTGGGGATTGGCAGGACATATTATGGGCTGGCGGCTCCTCCTTCCTTTGGTCCCTCCCTTAGAGTGAAGACCTCTTCTGTGCATGAGTCAGCCGGGGAAATCCCCTTGACCACAAGAATGAGGAAATGTGGTCGCTTTGTCTTCCACCCAGTCAGGACCGATGCTCCTGCTAGTATTGATATCTTATCTCGAAGCATCAGCAGGAGACTGGTGGCAGCTGCTCAGCCTGGGGCCCATCTGTCTCCTCCCTCACGGTGACACTTCTCACGAAAGGGACCCAAGACATACAGTTTACTGACACAGCAGACAGAGAATTTTGAGGCTAGAGCCAGACATTACTGACCTATAGAGTAGAACCAGATTTATAAAAACCCAGCCCCAGCCCTGGGTGTAGTCAGGCTGGAGGGCCGGGTTGCTGCCACCAGCAGACCCTTCCATGGAAACCATCTGAGAAGGTCTCACACCTAAAGGTTCTGCTTCACCAGAGCACATGGGTTTCCATGAAGACTTAGCAACAAGGGCCGTCCCTGAAGCCAGACGCGAACTTTGCCTTGTGGAGGGTGTGGGTGAGAGCTGTGTGGGATATAGAAAAGGACCACATGAAAAAGAGTCTTCCGGGAAAATGCTCAAAGTTCTGTTTGGGGAAGATCCATACGCTGCAAAATCTCTCCATGCTTGTGGCAGAGGCATTAATGCCAAAACTTGCATTAAATAATCTATTCTTTTTGTTGGTTTGTTTGTTTTTATACCTTCGAGGGGTGGGGGAACATTTATAGGAATTTCTAACCCTAGTGTTAAATCCCAGAATTGATGAGGGGTAAAAAGAAGGACTGCTAAACTGAATTCCAATTCTGGGTTACAGGAAAATTATTAGGCCTGATTCAGGTAGAGGGCTGGCCCCTGCTACGTACCTTTGTTCTCCTTTCTGGGCAAGGTTTGTCTGACACATCTGAGTGCCGTGTTAAGATGATACCGCAGAGGGAGTGGGACTGTACTAATTACCTGGGGGTCTGCTCTGGTGAGCTGCCACACTTCTGTTTTTCTCACCCTTTCCTTGGTGCCAAAAATCACTAATGAAGCTGTAAAAGGAAAGAGGACATGTCCATGGCTCCCTTTTCAATGACATATGGAAAGAGAACACAAACAAACCAAACAACCCAACCAAAGGAAACCCTTTGTTGTTCCTGGGTTTTACTGATACTTTGTCGCTGCTGATTGTTAATTACTGTCAGGTAACACTTTGGGTGATTAATTGATCTCTCTTAGCCAAAACAATAAAGGCTATTTAACTAATCCGGCAGAAAGCTGAGAGCACATTTTGTTGCGCTGCTCTTTCTGTCGCTGGGCGATTCTCCACCTCAGCCCCCCTTCTCTTCATTTCTGACCTCACCTATTGGGGAGAGAATCCTACAAATATGTCCTCCACTTCATCACGGTCCTCACGGGAACGTTTCAAATCTATTTGCAAATACTATTTTTGGAGTCATCAACAGATGTTTTACTCTTGAAGATGAGTTGCTTATTTAGTAAGTGAAAGAAACCAAGGAACAATGCACAAACAGGATCTTATGCGTGTTCTTGCTTCTAAAATCTTTCTGGGCAGCATTACCTCTACTTGAAGGTGAGCATAGTGGACTTTATGTCAGAGGCTGAACCTATTTTCCTGGTGCTGGTAATATCTCATTGGGAGCAGTTTCTCTATGTAAAATGCCATAAGAAGTGAAAAAATGAACCATGTTGATTTGACCCTTCAGGAACTCACTGTGTAGCCATGAAGACAGATACACACATGGCGTTTATTCTGATTGTCCAGGGTCCTCGCTCAGAAACCCACCTTGCTGGCACCTTGATATTGGACTTCCCGGTCTCCAGTACCGTGAGAAATAAATTTCTGTTGTTTAAGCCACCAGTCTATGTATTTTACTATGGCAGCCCGAGCAGGCTAAGGGAAAAAGGAATATTTTAATGGTAGAATTTCATGTATAAGGGTAGCTCGTTGGGGAAGGATATTTTGCAATAGTTTGTCTTTCTGTTCTCTTCCTCACACCATACCCTTTAGGCAGTCATCTTGGATTACTACAAAAATCTGATGTAATCTGATATAATAGCTATTAGAGTTATTAAATCTCACCCAGTCCAAGAAGAAAAAGTAAGTTTATTCTCCTAATTCTGAACATATTTCTGGGATGGAATTTTTTGCACCTATACTATAAGAGTTGATCAGAGAACCATTTTCTCTTGAACAGGTTCAAGATAAAGAAAAATATATCCAAATGCCAGAAATATCTGTGAAGTGGTCTCATTTTATAACTGCTTTTCCTGAGCTCGTGACTCTTGGGCATACTACATGGGATACAATTTCTCTAATCATACCAAGAGTCTATGAGGACTGCTCTTAGTTTAACAGGAAATGGAAAATCAGTACCAGAGAGACAGAGTTTGCAAATGACGAGATATAACCCTTCAATGCAAGTTATTATAAGGGAAGGCTGAGACTTTTTTCTTTATCCCTTCATAATTTTTTATTGAGTTACAGTTAATATACAATACGAAATTAGTTTCAGGTGTATAATGTAGTGATTCGATATTTTTATACATTATGAAATGATTGCTGCAATAAAACCAGTTACCATTCCTCACCATACAAAGTTGTTACAATATTATTGACTGTATTCCCTATGTGTACATTACATCCCCTGACATATTTATTTTAGGGCTGCAAGTTTGTACCTCTTAATCCCCTTCAGCTATTTCATCTGTCCCCCCACCTCCTTCCCCTCTGGCAACAACCAGTTTGTTCTATGTGTCTATTTTGTTTCTGTTTTGTTTTGCTTGTTCATTTGCTTGTTTTGCTTTTTAGATTCCACATATAAGTGAAATCATACTGAATTTGTTTTTCTCTGTTTGACATATTTCATGTAGCATAATACCCTCCAGGTCCATCCATTTTGCTGCAAATGACAAGATTTCATTCTTTTATATAGCTGAGTAATATTCCATTATATATCTCCTTTATTCATTCATCTGTTGATGGAAACATTCTTTAGGAAATGCTGCTCAGTTCTTCCTACTTCTTATTCAGCTGCTGTGATAACAGTAACTTTCTTTGCCCTCTACGTTGACAACCCCCCTTTCTCCTGCCAACAAAACAGCTTGGTAACAGGTGGTGGGAGGGGAGACAAGCAGGGGCAAGACCTGAAATGACCTTTCGTGCTTCAGCGTGAGCCAAGATGGTATTCCAGAGCCAGCCAGAGGCCACAGCCCATCAGCATGGTCTCCTTGGAGCCATGATGAAACATTCAGTGCCAAATAAACAATCATATTCTCAAATTCTAGCTTGAAAGGGCAGGTGTCCCTGTTATTGTAATGGCAGGGTCTGATGGTGTTCATCGCTATTACTGTCTTACTAGCTCTTCCTTAGACTTGGGAAATCATTCACCTCTCTGTAGTCTATTTGTTGGACTGGAGTGTGTTCCATGTTATTAGTATTGCTACGTAATGAGGACAAGTAATGGCAATACGTTTCACACAAACCATATACCCACTTTTCATGATCTATTTAAAGTAAATCTCTGTTTAAGCTACAAATCATCAGGAATTATGTATCATAGCACTTTCAAGTATCACTGCAAATAATTCATTTTCATCTCTAGTTCTTTTAACCCAGTGCTCATCAGACTATTAGTGATAAAGGACCCTTTAAAAAATAATTTCCAATACTTTGTAGATCCACATTTTGTAAAATACAATAAAAGTGAATCGTTAGGAAAAAAGACATACCAAATACAAATATCAATTTTTTTATTATTAGATTTGGCAGACCTTGTCAAATTGCTATAATATTTTTTCAGTGATTGCTATTTCTGTTCTTATCCATCACTGGCCTATAACACACAGACAAATGACCCCACTCTGAGTAGTGTAGACCAATTACTAAGTAAACAAGCAGGCCCATAGGACTTCTCCTTGGCCCTGTCCTTAGGGCAGAGGGCTCATTATCATAGAATTGACCAGAAGGTTCTGGTCTATCAAACCCTGACCAGAAGGTTCTGGTCTATCAAACCCTGGGGGCTTCCCTCTGGGTTCACCATCTCTGGCATCCTCTTCCTGTGGAGGGCAGTGCGTTGAGACATTGCTCCAGATGAATTCGTCTTCAAGTCTTCTTCGTGCCAGAACTGATTTAACCAGACAGGCAAGCTTGTCTTGTCTCTGAGCAGTGCCTTTAGGAAAATGTGGCAGAGGTGATATAACGTGAGGTGGCTTTTGCTCCAACTCATCTCTTTTGTGTATTGAAGGCTTTTCAGAATGAAAATCAAAACACAGAGAAATGGTTAAAACAGCAAGAGTTAGTAGCTGAAGGTTATGGGGATTGATTGAGAGCAAGGCCTCATGGGAATGGGTTAAAGGCCACAAGAATTGGGAGGGGAGACACCATGAGCAGAGAGGGCAGAGATGAAAGGAGCATGAAAGGTCCCTGAGGAACCTTCTATCCGGGGTTGGTTTTGTTTATGAGGATTTTAACACTTTTTAACAGTTCACCTCAGTGGTGATAAAGAGATGGAGCCCAAGACCCAGGCTGTCACCCACCGCCCCAGGATAAGCATGGGGCTTAAGATGACAAAAGTAATCTCCTGATTTTGGAAAATAAGATGTATTATATATATCTTATATATATATATTATTAATCATATATATATGATTCCTTTAAAACAAAAACAAAATTATAATATTCATGTTACTCTTTACTGTTCGTGATTTAGTTGAGAAACTATTCTTTAACACTCTTGCTTTCAATTTTCTTCTTAAGAATTCCAAATCTTTTCACCTATATTATCCACACATCACTGTTGAGATATTATTATTCACTTATATATTCAGTCAACAATTCTCTATAGAGGCCTCTGTCTAGCGGTTAGCCATCTACAAAGTGGCTAGCAGCCATAACAATTTCTTCTAGATTTGTGAGAATAGCCTTCAAGAAAGAAAATATAAATTTTTAAGACTTAGAAAACCATTATGGGCTTTGGTACAGGTTCTAAAGTGAAAATAGTGAGACAATCTGTGCTCTTTCCTTATATTCAAACGTGCTTACTGGCTTCATCATAAGGAAGCCTGTGAGGTTTACGACAGCAAAAGACGTTTGAGTGTTTTTGAAGCAGTTTGCTAAATATGCACGTGTGATTGCTTTCCATTTGCTATTAAAGCTGAGCCTAGCAACATAGGACCTGTCAGAATTAAGGAGGCTTTGGCTGCCTTTGTTTTCCCATTTGAGAATTCACCTATTCCCTGTGTATAAACTTGCCCTGATTCAATGCCTCTCAGCTGAGTTCTGTGAGACATTCATCCTCCATGAAATGCTGTGTGTGTTGGGTTCTTGCCTGAAGTTAGGGAGCTGAGAGCATTTATATTTACGGCAGGATCTCCCACTGAAGAGTTTAACTGCAGTTGAAATAAATTAACACAATCTTCTATTCCGTACATACTAATTTGTTTCTTATGCACAACTGACGCTCAAAGTGTATACATTTATAATCACAGAGTGAACATTTTTATGTTTTGACTTCCAAGTCTGTATGTGAGTCAGGAACAAAGTAGGAAGCAGAGCCCACCTCCCCCTGAGATGCTGGATACTCTTACTCTGTCTCCCTAGGGCTCAGCCCATCAGATGCCCCTGCCTGAGGTTTGGCATTCAGGGGTAGTGGTGCAAGGCGGCAGGAGTAGTGGCAAGTGTGAGCGGTGGCTGGGCGAGGTGAGGCATCCAGTGATCAATGGCTGTGGCAGGAGTGCTTTGCTGGGCTGATTCTATGTGTCATTCCAGTTCTTGTCCTGGCTCCTACTGGACACACATTTTTTCTACCTGTTTTTCTGAGTGTGATTTTCCAGTCTTTCCAGTGATTCTCTGAGCTACTCAATGAATTCCTTTTTGCTTAATCTGTTGGAGCTGGGCTCTGGTGCTTGCAGTTAAGAACCCCAAGTGATACACTTTTAAATATTGAAGTTATGGGTATTCGATCATTGGTATAATGTATATTGCCCTCATCCCAAGTCAGCTGAATGAGCACTTAACTTTTAGAGCATTTTGTGGAATCTTTATGGCAATTCCTGAGACTTAGCTCTGACTGTTGTAAGGTAGAGCTAGGTGAGTCCTGCCCAGTGTCAGGCAGAGAGGCAGTCTTTATTATTCTGGGATGCTCACACAGCCCAGACTTAGATCTTCCAGAAATGCTGCCTGGGGTCTCCACCAGCCCATTCAGTGCCTCTGAGAATTAGAAACCCGGTCTCTTCCTCCAAATGGTCTAGAGTCTTATTCCGGGATCACACTTGGCAGGTGGGTCTGGTGCTGGGTTTTTGCCCCACTTGTCCTCTTAGTTGGGAGCTTGTGTGAGGCATGATCTGTACAACCATATCTGGTAGCCCCGCTGCCCTCTGCAGTCAGGCCTCTAATAACTCCCCAAAAGGGCTACAGATGTTGAAGACTTCCTAAGCTCAGACTTGAGGAAGTTTATAATTGAAGTGGAAAGGCAAGTTAACAGCATGCAGAAAGGCTAAATAACATGTAAACAGGTTAATAACAGTTTAAGACAAGGAATAGGACTATATTAGTCAGAATTCTCCAGGGAAACAGAACCAATAGGATATCTATATGTATAGATAGATAGATAGATAGATAGATAGATATATGTAAAGAGATTTATTTTAAGGAATTGGCTCACGTGATTATGGAGGCTGACAAGTCCCAAGATCTGCAGGGTGAGTTGGCAAGCTGGACACCCAGGAGAGCTGATGGTGTGTTCCAGTCCAAAGGCTGGTAGGCTCCAGACCCAAGAAGAGCCGATGTCTTGGTTCAACTCCAAGGCAGGAAAAAGCCAGTGTTCCAGTTAGAAGGCCATCATGCAGGAAGAATTCTCTCTTACTTTGGAGAGGCTCAGCCTTTTGGTTCTATCCAGTCCTTCAACTGATTGGATGAGGCCCACCCACATTAAGGGGAGCAATCTGCTTTACTCAGTCTACTTATTCAAATGTTAATCTGATCCAAAAACATCCTAACAGAAACACCCAGAAAAAGTTTGACCAATATCTGAACGTCTCATGGCAGTCAAGTTGACACATAAAATGACCCATTGCAAGGACACATCAAAGATTGTGTGTAATTAATTGCCCAATGAATTATACAGATAATAAATACTCTGAGAGGTCTGAGGCAGGTGAGATCACTCCAGTCTGTGGTAGCCTTGGAAGGCAGGTAGGTGAAGACTGAGAGACTTGGGTGCAGGAAAGTGAAAGATAAAAGCCCAAGACCTCTACCAGGAGTGCCTGCCTGGAACCTGGGACAGCAAACACCTTCCCCCCCACCCCACCCAACTTCCGAAAGATAAAGCCCAAGCTCCATAGCCTGAGTGTAAAGTCTTCACAATTGGAGCCAAATCTAGTCATTTGGGACTTATTTCTAAGAGGGCCCTCTTTCTGAGCAGTTCTATCACTCCATTCACTCCTTCAGCCACCATTTAGCAAATCCGACTGTGTGTGAGGCATCATGACAGACGCTACAGCCAGAATAGTTGATTCTCAGTCCTGCCTCCCCTTCGTGGTCTATCTCTGAGAATGAACTCTCTCCTTTCCTCTAAAATCCCCATTTGGACTCATCTTTACCATGTATTTCTTCATCACCACCCTGGCTTATTATTAACACTTCCTCCTCCAAACATGAATACAATTATTTTTAGTGCAATTCATTTGAAAATAGTACCAGCTCAACTATTTTCTCTTGAACTATTATCAAAATGTTTTGTCTTTGACTTTTTAAAAAACATACTTTATGTTTCTTTCATCTCTCTACCAGGATTGTAAAATACAAGGCCATGTTTTCTAGTATCATGGTATCCTTTGAGCATGCTTTCAAAATAAGCATAAAATGTTTGCTTCTTATACTCAAAGTCTTAACCAGTGAAGATGTAAAAAAGGGGTACCTTACCCTTTGTCATGGTGGCAGGTGTACAGATTTGGAGTTGAGACACCTCTCCAACCCAGCAAGGATGGCTTGGATAATATCCTCCCCTAAAGAGAGGGACAGTTTGCTCAGGTGGTTATAAAGGTGATTCTTAATTTAAATTCATCTGTAAGAATTTGGAATAAATGAAAGGGAGCAGCTAGCAGGACATATCCCCAGAAAGCAAGGCCTAATTAAAGTTCACTCTGCAGTCCCTTTAGAAGCAGCAGTTCCTTTTTCTTTTCTTTTTTTTTAAAAATTAGTTAATTAATTAATCTTTTTATTTTTGGCTGTGTTGGGTCTTCATTGCTGTGCACGGGCTTTCTCTAGTTGCGGCAAGTGGGGGCTACTCTTCGTTGCGGTGCGCGGGCTTCTCATTGCGGTGGCTTCTCTTACTGCGGAGCACTGGCTCTAGGAGCGCGGGCTTCAGTAGTTGTGGTGCATGGGCTTAGTAGTTGTGGCTCCCAGGCTCTAGAGTGCAGGCTCAGTAGTTGTGGCTCGTGGGCTCTAGAGCACAGGCTCAGTAGTTGTGGCGCACGGGCTTAGTTGCTCTGCGGCGTGTGGGATCTTCCCGAACCAGGGCTCGAACCCGTGTCCCCTGCATTGGCAGGTGGATTCTTAACCACAGAAGCAGCAGGTCTTAATTGCAAGAAAGAAATTAATGAGTTTCCGAAGTGCCTACTAACGAGCAGAATGAAGGAAAGTAAGCACATTATCCTCCTCCTTTTTCGTGTACAAGCAAACCCCAAGTTATCTGACATCTTTTCAATTTCACTTAGAGGTCACCAATGATAACTCATTTCCTAATGCTGGACACTTAAGTAGAAGCAGATTACTGTGCAAGAGTAGAGTAAATAGCATTAGTGATAAAGCCAAGCATCAATTTTTCATTTGCAGCCCAATCACTAAACTTTTAACCGAAACTGCATGTGATACATTGTAGGTGTCCTTATATATCAATAAAATTGATTTGAACAAGTTGAATCAAACCCACAATTAGAGTGAAATTGGCAACACTAATATGTGTTAATGATAGGTGGGACACCTAATTTTGAGAAATAGTAATGATCAGAATGCAGCCTTGAATGCTCTGTTGGATTCATCAGTGAACTTAACCTTACTTCTGGTTTTGGCTAAGGTAACACATGCTTGGTAAAAGGAGCTTTTTTTTTTTCAGGTTATAAACTGAATATTCTGTTACTGCTTGAAACCAAACTACTCAGTGGATTGCTGCTTTCTAGCTGAAACAAGGATGAACTGCCACCTTTAATTTTGGCTAGCTGCATTTTCTCTACATAATCACTTCTGCTTACGTTTCACTGGCCAAAGCATGTCCTGTGGCTGCAGAGGCCAAAGTGGGTGGAGACATACAATTCTCCCATGAGGGAGAGCATCACAAGTCGCATGGTCAAGCCTCACATTTTGGGGCCAAGGATGTGTAATCTTTCACAGAGAGGTCAAGAACATATTTGGAATATTAAATAATCTATCATGAAACATGATTCAATTTTTCCCAACAACTTTTCAAAAGCTCTTCAGGAGAAAACTTCTCTCAAGGCTAAACATCCTCCATTCCTTTTATTGTTCTCTAAGACATGGTTTTAAGTTCTTACCATGCTGTGAGCATCTTTCACTTTGCCTGCATTTGCTGGACTATTAAACTTCATGACCATAAGGACTGTGTCTATTTTCTTCTCCACCAGATCCCCAAAGCCTAGCACAGTACCTGGCATAAATATTTATTGAACAAATATAATGTTCTTTTTAGGTTGTAATATGATCGATGCAGGTTGCAATGGGATGGTCACCATCCTTATTGTAGATCTTGCACATCTTTTAATATAGCTTAGAATCATGTGTATGTAACCATGTGAACCTATGAACTTGTTCTGATTCCATCGTTGACTAAAACATTTTCTGTAGTTGTTGCTTTTTAAATTTTATCTGCCTCGCATATTATTGCACTATTGTTTTTTTTACCCTATGTGCAGAATTTAATATTTATCTCCTTATAGTAACATCTTATTCCATTAAGTCCATTACTCCAGCTCCTCAGTATTTTCTATAATCCTGATTTAGTTACCTAGTGTATTTAGTGTCCTTCTCATAGGTGTCATATGCAGTCACATGCAAATTAGGTGAGTTCACCTTCCAAGGCTATGTTCAAGGAGCAGGAAACATCTTCCAAGAAGTGTTTTGTGGCACACTGTCTGAAATGTCATACAATCTGCCATTAATCTATTATCAGAAATCTAGCACTCAAGGGGTTAACCAGCAAGCAAACGTGCATGACCCCATGGTGCTGCGGGAGCCTGAGTCCAGGCTTCATCACTTACTAGCCTGCTACTTTGTGTCTGAGCCCTGGTTTTCCCTCTGTATAATGGGGAGTGGCAGGATTGGAGAGGGTGAGGAAGTGGGATTCATTACAATAATGTATATGAAATGTTTAGCTCTGTGGCTGGTTCCTGGTAGGTGCTAGAAACATGGTTCCTTCCGTTTCTGCTACCTCAGGTGTCCTGTTTGCAGTGCTTTTTGGATCTCTTTTCATTGGGTTCAGAATTAGAAGACAAACTTACCAATTGTTTCAAGTACACTCCCCATGCCCAGAACACCCACATGGGGTGCTGGGATATAAATAAAACCTCTACTCCCTGAGAGTCCGTTCTCAGGTAGCCAGGAATCTTTGAAAAGTTTTCAAATTCACATAGATACAAAAGCACCTGTACATATATTATAATCCTAAGAATGGTTTTGGAAACAGCCATGGACATTTACCTAGGAAACTAACTTAGGGTTTCCAGAGATAAGTCTGCAAACTAACTCTAAAGATACTCTTGGGCTACCCTTCCTTCCTTCCTTCCTTCCTCCCTCCCTCCCTCCCTCCCTCCCTCCCTCCCTTCCTCCCTTCTTTCTTTCTTTCTTTCTTTCTTTTTCTTTTTTAGCAGATTCTCCTACCTAATTGTGTTTTTCTCAGACACATCCAAATTAGTTTGAGCTGGGTAACAGAGGGAAACACAAGAGGAATTTGTCTCTGAAAGTCCACAATATGGAAAATCCACTTGTAGCTAATGAAGAGGAGCTTAGATGAGAAAAGAGAGGGCTCTGGGGATTTCAGTGTATTTCCCTTTTCTTCTCTTGATCTCAGATGTCAAGTTCATTTTAACCTGTACTTATGACACATTTTTACTAATGAAATAACCTGCATATGGGCTCAGGACTGAACCAGAGTAATAAATGTATGGTCTAACCATTATTCTTCACCTTAGCTAGATGTGGAAGTATGCTCAAGTTTTAGTGCATCAAGGACATTGCACCTCGCTTTAAGTACCATTTTATTTGTTCTGGGTTATTCAGTCACTAGCCTCGTTGAAGTCCTTCTTCTGCTTGGGCTCAAACCCCACAGCTGGGTCCAAGGATGCATACTCAGCCTGGACCCCAGTGATAAAGGTGCTTTAAAACACTTTGACAGAAGACCCCAATATACAGCTTGAGACAAAGGCTGAAGAACTTCTAGCTGAAAGGAAAGGGCAGGAAGTAAGAGGGCCGGGCCTGGGATTACCCAGTATAAAAGGTTTAAGCTCACAGGGAGTCATGTGCATGGGAAGGAAAGCAGACCATGACTGGCCTGGGCACCTGAGTTAAGGGCCGCTGGAGTGAGGAGCAACGGGTGGCCTCCCCAGGCAAACCCACCTGACCAATCAGTGTCAGTCCCATCTGCCTCCAAGATGTCAGCCCTCAAATTCGTGCTGTTTACCAGCCATTTTCTATCACTTTCTTGTGTCTAGTTTGAATGCATTCAGGATTTTTCTTTTCTACATTTTTGCAATTAAGCCATGGGAGGTAATGGTGAATTATTTTGTGGGCATTACCATACCTCTTGTGAGGAAAAATCAGAGTAGGAATTGCTACTTAGACCAAAAATAAGTCAGATTACTGCTGCTCAAAACCATCACTTTATTATATGATAGTTGAACTTCATGATTTGGACCCCTGGGACTCAACATTTATGAAAAGGGAGGCAGAGGTCTTCCTGGTTTATCTTACACTTAAAGCAAGAGAAAGGATCTGTAAAACAAATAATGGAAGTGGGCTTACATGTCAACCTCATTAGGAAGGCATGCGGTTCCCGGTATTGTAGAAGCCAAGATGTACTAAAAAACAAAACAAAACAACACAAAAAACTGTTAGTATGCTAATTAAAAGACATTATTGTCTATTCATCAGCATAAGTCTGTAAGCATTCCTACTTCCAATAATTTGTAAGCCTCTGTCCTTTACTGAGTGTATTAGTTTTTATTTTATAGGATATTTCTTTTTAAATATTCCACAAGTTAGACTAGGCTATCCCTCGTTAGTCCAAATCATTAAATATTTTATCTTACAATAAAATGACTATGGAGGGGTTTATAAACAGACTATTTTCAAAGATATCTGGGATGTAGCTTTTCCTCTTTAATGGAATAAATTTCTGTTCATGGAAATGGGATAAATACACTTGGTACAGAAATTATTACAGAGAATTTAAGAGATTATATTAAGGAAGAGGCAGCAAAAGTGAGAAAAATAAAACAGAGTGGGAAGTAACCTGTGCCAGGGTGGTGAAATAAACCTGCTAGAGAGTTGGTGAGAAACCCTATATCATACAATATGTTGGTAATTTAAGAATGTACCAGCAAAAAGGAAATAAACTACCAGATGAGAATGAGAGGAACAGGACCCCTAATAGTACCATCAGCTGAAGTGAATTTTAGGAGAAAGTATTTAGTCGCATATCTGGCTGTTCCCTGAGGTATCACATTGCAGACTCCATTTTCATTCCGAATAATGGAGTGCCATCGAATGTTTTGGATGGTGGCAAGGGATTGAGAGGTTTATTTAAAGTGGTGCTATTGAAAATCTCAGTGCAGAGGAGATGTGTTCCAGTTGTACAGCTCCCATTTGGAGACCAGAAAAAAGTAAAAATGACTTCATACCTAAATTCTCAAGTCAATGCAAAGTGTTGGATAAGCTGACGGATGTCGAAGCCCTCTCTTCCTTGCTGGGTGAATAGTGAGCCACATGCGATAAAATCAGGACCAGATGGTTCTAAAACTAATGCCTCCACTCCTCTGGAATATGCAGGTGTGTGTATATGTACATGGCTGTGGCCTAGTACATAGGGAAGAGCCACCATTTCATCTTTTTATTATATAAAATTTCAAACATACACAAAGCAAACAGAATAGTGAATTGAACTGCCATGTGCCAGTCACTCAGCTTCAGTCATCATTATTCTGCTTCATGTCTACCTCTACTCACTTCCTATCCCCTACTCAATAATTTTCAAGTTTTTTGATATAAAATTTATATACATCAGAAAATCTTAACTGTATCATTTGGACAAATAGATATACACATGTAAGCCACATGATCATTTCATTTTAAGCCCCATGGTTTTCTACAGGGGTCTAAAACAAGACTCAACCACTTGGATCCCATTTTAATGTCAGGATGGCCAACCCAATGCCAATGGCTTAGATTGCATGGTCAGTTAGTAGTGGATATGCTGAAGGGATGTCAGGGTAGGGAGGGATATACTGTTATTTATGTATATACATGAAAGATCCACAATAGGGCAGAACAGGAAAGAAACATACCTTGCAAGTAAAGGAGTTGGACTTAGAGTGATCTATGAAAGAAGATAAGCAAGCCCACAAGAGAGAGAAGAGACTTCATAACTTTATAAACTCCATGAGAAAAAGAAGAGACTTCCTACTTTTTAGCTATTAGATGGCAATTAGAGGAATCCCAAGACAGGGCCTAAGAGGTTGCCTTGATTGTCAGTGTTTTAAAGCTTCTCCACAGCCTGTTGAAAAGGCTCGTGCTTGACAGAGCCTTCAGGGCATGTCTTCACTCTCTCCTGCCTGCTCGCTCCTTCCTCATGGGCACCCTGCTTATTCCCGGCGTGGCTTCCTGCTTCCGTCATGTTGTTGATCATAACTGACATTCTTCTTGCCTCTCGAACCTCACAGCATTTGGGGAAGAGAAGGCCGTTGCAGAGGCACAGTCCAGGAGAAGGTCACAGCCTACTCTCAGGGTGCCTTCTCCTTCTGCCCCTTCGCAAAGTTCCTTTCTGCACCAATTTCATTCTAGGGGCAGTTGTCTAACCCGTGAGATGCATTCTTTTCTTCACAGTGTAGAGGAACCAGCCTCCCAGAGGGAATGCGTGGATATACTGCACCGTCTCCTGGTGAATTCCACCACCCTCAGTTTTTTTTCTGAATACCACCTACGTTTGCAGGCGGTTTCTTGTCTTTGCTCCAAGACTGTTCTGCTTTTGGACCTCAGTGCTGTGCTTGGAATAATACTCAAAAATCTATTCCAGATGGGCCCTCATCTGCTAATCTCTAGCTCTTTCCCACTCCGGTTCTGGATAGGTGGTGTGGACCAAAAACCAGATTCATCAATAGTTTCTTGCTTGATGGTGGGCAAAGTCAAGAAAGTTTCAGCAAATGACTATGAATTAGTATAGCAACTTTAAGGGCAGGAGACAAGACCATTTTTCTGTTGATAGAATAATTTTTTTAATAAAGGCATCTGGTTTCCATGTCTGTTGGTCTCCCCAAAAGGAACATTGTATGGTAAAGTTTTAATACAGTGCCTCCTATTTTCTTTTATATGCACTGAGTGTAAATTATGTCAAGTTCCAAAACTCTATATTCTGTTTTCCTCAAGGTGGTGCCTTGCTTTATAACTTGAGGGAAAGTGAGCTTTAATATATTTGGGGGGTAGAGGGATAAAGGACCAATACTGATCAATAAAGTGTTATTCATTCTTTCATTCTTTTTTATAAGCTCACGTATTTGGTT